>NC_073304.1:117292456-117369956 GCF_027595985.1 Sorex araneus
AATAACAGAGTAGAAGACTTACATCCAAGAATAGTAGTATATAATGCCAGGAGGTTGGCTCCATAGCTTGGAAGTGGACCTCACATGTTGGTGGAAAGTCATCCCAGATAGAGAAGGGAACACCAAGTAAAATGTGATTGGAGATCCTGCTCGGGGAGGGAGATGTGTGCTGAAAGTAGACTAGAGACTGAACACGATGGTCACTCAATGCCCCTGTTGCAAACCACAACACCCAAAAGGAGAGAGAGAGAACAAATTGGAATGCCCTGCCACAGAGGTGGGGTGGGGTGGGGGGGGAAAGGATGGGGGGGGTGGGAGGGATACTGGGTTCATTGGTGGTGGAGAATGGACACTGGTGGAGGGATGGGCTCTCAAACATTGCATGAGGGAAAAACAAGCACAAAAAGGTGTGAATCTATAACTGTACCCTCACTGTGACTCACTAAAAATAAATAAATAAATTTTAAAAAAAGACAAGAAAAGTGGTGCTATAGGGATGAACATGTAAAACTTATTCCTGTATTTGTTAGCCTCCTAACCTTTCTTGGTATTTTGGGGGGAAAATGTTATCCTAACAAACTATTAATATTGATGTTTCAGGAATGCATTGTTGCTGCATCGTACCTACTTCCTGAGTATTTCTTGCATTTTATTTATTTAATCTTGGGGGCCACACGTGGCTGTGCTCAGGGATCGTGACTCTGAGCTCAGGGGGATCCCTATGTGGTGCCAAGGATCAAATCATGGTCAGCCACATGCAAGGTAAACACCTTAACTCTTGTACTATCTCTCCAGCCCTTTCTTGCTATTTTCAATTTATCCTTTTATTGTATACTCCATGAGAGATTTGGGGAGAATGTAGAACCTCTTACAGAAATTTGGAAGCTCAACAATCCATTGGCTGCCTAAGCTCCATCTTACCAGCTATCAAACTGACTAGGGGCAAGAAGACCTCCAAGCATCTCCCTCCCCACAGGCCTCCCCACCCTAAAGCAGATGAGTGTTCTGACACCAGAAGTCTTGATAATTGAATGAAGAGAGGGAACAAGAAGCCTACCACCTCTAAGTCAGCCACCAAATGTACATACCAGGGACAGCTCAGGTTTGGACACAACCATGTCTCAGCCCTCAACACCATGGGGAGCACACAGAGAGCCCCATTCAAGCCAAGAGCATGGGGAGCAGAGAGCAATTGTGCCCCCTGAACAGGGGAGCAGAGTCACTGGGTAGACCCTGGAGGACCAGAGATGGGGGAGCAGAAGGCAGAAAACCCATCCAAGTAGGTGGCAGGAGGACCATCACACATCTTCCATGGTCACAGATAAGAAAGACTCTTCAGGATCAAGACAGTGAGTATGGAGCATTGAAACGTGTATATAGAGACTGGAGAGAGAATAAGTATAGAAGGTAGGGCACTTGCCTTGCATGTGGCTGACTCAGGTTCAATCCCTGGCATCCCATATGGTCCTCCAAGCACCACCAGGAGTGATCCCTGAGATCAGAGCCAGAAGTAAATCCTGAGCATTGCAGGGTATTCTCCTCAACCCTCCCCCTCCAAAAAAAAAAAAAGGAATGTGCATTTAAAGCTCCTCTGAGTACAGGGTTCTTCTGAGTATCTGTGGAGCAACTACAACAAAACTGTATTCTGTGCTCCTTATTTTCAAGTAATGATAAGTGAAGCTTTATGATTCTATTTTCTATAATCTTTAATCTGCCCCCACTCCACTGAGCATATCCTTAAGGATGTGTCTTTCATCTAATAAATATCCTACTAATCAGCACAACAGAGACTCACAAATGAATCTTGGAACCGAGCAACTCGCTGCAGAAATGCCTCTGGACCTTGGCCAGGCTGATTTCTCTGGCTGCCTCAGGCGGGAGCAGGCGTCATCCCTCCACCTGCCCCCTGTGAATCCTGGCAGCTGCAACTCTCCAGAACCCAATGGAAGACCCAGGTATGCAGGACCAGTGGCTGCAAACTCCAGGCCTCTAGGGATCGGGGGACAGGCCACTCCTTCCCATCTTCCCCCGCCTCTACGGGGTCTTACCGAACTGCCTCTGGGTGCCATTTAAGCACATTAAAGGCCGTGATCCAGAGACTCACAAATGGATCTCAGAACCAAGTATCTCACTGCAGAGATTTCTCCGGACCCTAATTATTTAAAATTTTAGAATTCCAGAAGCACAAAAGCAGCTGCGTGACATCTCATGCTATTCATAACAAGCAGTGCAAAATAAGTTATCTATCATCTGCCTGTGAGGCAGGCTTGAGTGGTGGTGGGAAATTTCAAAATAACAGTGGTGCAAAGTTGTAATGGTGGTGGGATTGGTGTTGAAATATTGAACGTAATCAATTATTATGAACAACTTTATGAAATAATTTTTTTAAAAAATCAGCAGAATCAAAAAATCAAACAAAAATCTGAAAAAAATAAAAAATCAACACAACAGAGCATGCACTGGTTGTGTATTTTATTTATTTGGTTTTGGGTTTTGTACCCAATGGTACTCAGGGCTTCCTCCTGGCTCTATGCTCAGGAATCCCCTCTAGCAGTACTCAGGGGACCATACATGGTACCAGGAATCAAACCATGTTGGCCACATGCAAGAAAGCTCCCCACTACTGCCCTCTCTCTTTCATTCCATTTGTTTTTGAATGTAACATATCTGCCACCAGTCTTATCATTCAGGCCACACCTGACTAGCCAGAATAACTTTCCTCAAATACCACAGTGCATATGCAGTCTCGTTGTCCTCCTCCCCCACATTGATATATATCTATATCCACTCCTGGACTCCTCATCTCTAACGTTCATGTGCATCTTCTAAAGTTTCACAGCACATGTTAACATCAATGCCCTTGGCAATCTAGACCCAGACCATCCTTCTGCCTCCTTACCCAGACCTGTGGTTGGATGAATGGGTGGGTGAGTTTAAACACTGAAAAGAACTCTAACTCAGAGTCACCACAGGGTAGTAGTTTACCGATCCAAACCGATGAGGATAGAATTCTGACAAGTGGTCATTCTTCTCTCTGCCTGGAATGTCTTTGTAAATGGCAAATTATTCCACCCTCATAGGGTTTAAATAAGCATTGATGAATGAATTCATGCAATGTACCCGGACAGTCTTAGTAAAATGAGGTCATTATGATCATTAGAAAAATTACTGTCTCGGGGCTGGAGTGATAGCACAGCGGGTAGGGCGTTTGCCTTGCACGCGGCCGACCCGGGTTCGAATCCCAGCATCCCATATGGTCCCCCGAGCACCGCCAGGAGTAATTCCTGAGTGCATGAGCCAGGAGTGACCCCTGTGCATCGCCGGGTGTGACCCAAAAAGAAAAAAAAAATTACTGTCTCTAAAAATCCCAGGTAGAATCTCACTTTCGGAGTCTTGATTACATTTCTTTCCCATTTATAAACCTTTCTCTGTTTACCTAAATGTTTCTGTGCTTGGTAAAATTCTAAGATGTATCCCAGGATTTCTCACCTATGTTGTAACCCCCAGAACTGTGAATATATTAGATTTCCCTTCCATAATTAGATCATAGTATAGAGAACAACTGACCTGAAGAAACTGAAGTTATTCAGGCAGGCCTGACCTAATCTCGTTGGCCCTCTTCATTTTACTTTATTTTTAAGTTTTGGGATCTCATCCTGCCTTGCTCAGGGCTTTCTCCTAGCTCTGCACTCAGTGGTAATTTCTGGCAGGGCTCAAGCGACCATATGGGGTATCAGGGATTGAACAAGGGTTGGCAGCATGCAAGACAAATGCTTTACCCGCTGTACTACTGTTCTAGCCACCTGGCCTCTTTTATTTATTTATTTATTTATTATTTTTATTTTTTTTGCTTTTTGGGTCACACCCGGCAATGTACAGGGGTTACTCCTGGCTCTGCACTCAGGAATGACTCCTGGCAGTGCTCAGGGGACCATATGGGATGCTGGGATTCGAACCTGGGTCGGCCTCGTGCAAAGCAAACATACCTGCTGTGCTATCACTCCAGCCCCCACCTGGCCTCTTTTAAAGCAGAGAATTTTCTACAACTGGCCATAGAAGAATAAATTAAAATTTAAAACACAAGAATAAATTGATGCACTAATCTGGATTAGTGATACTGGAGGCCACATGTCACGAAATGTAGGCAGCTTCCAGAGGCCAAGAGCGGCCTTGGATTACAGACAGTCGGGGCTTGGGCTGGGGGGTTGGGGAGGGACCTCACTTCCACAGTTATGAGGTCTGGATTCTGCCAATAAGAATGATCTTGGGGGGCTGGAGCGATAGCACAGCGGGTAGGGTGTTTGCCTTGCACGCGGCCGACCCGGGTTCGAATCCCAGCATCCCATATGGTCCCCTGAGCACCGCCAGGAGTAATTCCTGAGTGTAGAACCAGGAGTAACCCCTGTGCATCGCCGGGTGTGACCCAAAAAGCAAAAAAAAAAAAAGATCTTGGAAACAGAGTTCCCCCAGTGCCTCCAGATGGAAATTCAGCCTAGTTGACACCTTGATTTCAATACTGTCATATTGATGCAATATTGAGCAGAGAACTTCGCTCAACTGTGTAAAACATATGACCTCTACAATTATGCTATCATTAGTAAGAGTCTCATATGTCATGAAGTTTGTTATTTAGCAATAATGACAAAATCATTTGTTACATGGCAATAAATACAAACACACCCCTCGAGGGCTGGTTTCTACTCCTTTCTTTATTATTTTCTACCACAAAGCCCTGGCCTGAGTTATTTCTACTAACTCTTTGCCCTTTGTCACTATTATTCTTTCATAGCATGACAATTTTACATTTCTCTATGACAAGTCTATGAAAGATACTGCAAGACGGCCAATGTCCCCAGTATCTTTTCTTTTCTTCCTCCACAGGAACAGAACACCAGATACTACTGGGCTCTTCGCCACATGGTTCCAACTTGCAAGTTATAATGCTTCAATGCTCTCCACTCTGAAGTGTGGATAATAACTTTTTCAATTTCATTGACAATGAGAAAGACTCAACACATAATAAGCACTTAGAAGACCTCAGCAAAGAGAGAGATCAAGTCATTGCTTGAGGTAAACTAAGAATCATCATGAAACTGTTACAATTAATGTGGTAAAGACCAAGTGGCCAAGTTCCAAGCAAGAGTTGATCAGCAGGCCTGAGGGTCAGGAATAGTTTATAGAACTGTGGAACTAAATGTCTTCAAAGGAAGCATAATGTTTGATCAAGCTGGCAAAAGGGCACACATTCCAAAATGAGCAAGGTCTGAAGGTGGGAGTTAGATTGAGTTAAATTAAAGTAAATGCTTATATACTCAAAGATGAGGAAGAAAGGATGTATTTCCACAAGACTAGCTTCAGAAGTTAAAAATGGTGTATATTACATTTGATGTTGTGGTTGTAACTAGCTCAGCACTACTCTTTGTATCATAATGAGTTTGCAGGCCACAAATAGGGAATATTACATGTAAAAATTTAGCATTTCTGAGCTGGAAATAGACAAGAGTCTTTGAAGGAGGTAGTTATTTTATACCATTCCCTAGACATGAAACTTTTTGGAAGGCCAAAAATTGTGGTTGGGGGTTACTCCCAACTCAGTATTCAGTCAGGGAGCCATGGATGCCAGAGATCAAATTTGGGCCTCCTGCCCCAAGAACCCACAGATATTTTTTTATTTGATGAATCATAATTTACAATAGTACTGAAGTCATTACTTTACAATTACACACTGATACAGTAATTTTTTCAACAGAGTTTCAAGATCCCTTACCATTATCCCACCCATTATCCTTTCCCCTTCCCCTTAACCCTCCACCTCCCAACACCCCTCTGTCTCGCCATTCCCAGCACCATAGATCATGATTTGTTTGCAGTGGAGGGCTGTCTAATCCTTTTCTTTGTTTCTTTATACTCCACATATAAGTGAGATCATCCGGAATCCACTTGATACTTTATGACCCACTTCACTTAGAATGACTCCCTCCAGTTCTATTCAGGTTGCAGGAAGCTGCAAATTTTCATCTTTTCTCATAGCTGAGTAATATTCAAATGTGTTATATACTAACAATTTTTTTACCTGCTGTTGTTGGGCACTTGGCAAAGTCTGAAGGTGGGAATATTGCTGAATTAGACTGAAATAAATGCTTATAAACTCAAAGATGAGGAAGAAAAGGTGCATCTCAAGACCTAGGTGAGTGTAAATAGTGCTAGGATGAACAATTGGTGTACACGGGTCTTTTCCGATGAATGTGTTTGAGTTCTTGAGCCCTGACACTTTTTATTCCTTTAAGTTCACAGCAATTCTCTGAAGTCAAAAACAAGGAATTTTGGGGGCTGGAGTGATAGTACATCAGGTAAGGCGTTTGCCCTGCACACGGCTAACTCGGGTTCGATTCCCAGCATCCCATATGGTCCCTTGAACACTGCCAGGAATAATTTCTGAGTGCAGAGTGAGGAGTAATCCCTGTGCATCACCAGGAGTTACACAAAAAGCGAAAAAAGAAAAGCAAGGAATTTGGGGTACAGTAGCAACTCTCATTGTGTGTATAGTTTATGGAAATTTTAGTTAAAAACAGAGCTGGATATGAAATCTGAGTTTTCTATACTTAGCTGGATGCTGAGTTTCACTCCGTGGTCTATTCTCTCCTCCTGATAAGTTTCTGTTCCAAGTCTCAGAATTTACCTTCAATTTCTCAATACACTCCCAAGCCCACATGGTAAATCTACAAGTGACAGACATACCGTATAGTCCCCAACTCACCACAGATATACACCTCTGTAAAGACCACCTCACCAGCTCTTTCCCCGCGGGGTCCCCACTTCCAGACCACACAGTGACTCAATCAGTACTTCTTCCTGCCTTTCCTCAAATGCTGCATGTACACCAAACTCTGCCGTCCACCCCCACCCAAAACCACAACCACTTCCTCCAACATTTTGAAAACAACGAATCTCTCTCTTTTCTTCCCTGCCTTTACTGAAGTGTAAATTCACAGATAGAAAATACAAATAGGGAATGCAATGTGATGGCTGGAAATGTGTACATGTTGTGAAATGGTTACTACAGTCAAGGTAATTGACACCACAATGATGACAAAAAAATCATCATTTTTGTGTGTGTAATGAGAGTGCTCCAATCTACTTTCTTAGAAAATATCAATAATATACTACATTATTATTAACAGTAGTCACCATGCCATACATGAGATCTCCAGGATATATTTATAAGTGGAAGTTAGTACATTTTGATAAATTATATATGTATATATGTATGTATGTACATATTTCATGTTTTCCCACTTTCAATGAATGCTTAGGTTTTCTGATGTTTTGGCTTCTATGAATAATACTGCAATGAACATGAGCAATACAGAGAGCTGTTCAATACACAGATTTTATTTCATTTTAATATATGTGCTGAAGTGCAATTTAGTTTCCAAAGAAGATAAACAAATGGCTTATGAATAGGTACTGGGTGTCATTAGTCATCAGGGAAATGCAAATTAAATCTTTAATGAGTTAGCACCTCACAACTGTGAGCATGGTTTTCACCAAGAGTCCTAATATAACAGTGTCACTTTGTCTGAGCCTTCCTAGGTATGTCCCCCAATAATTTAAAAAAATAAAAGTAGAACAAGAAGTGTTAGCAAAAAATGTGGAAAACTAAGTCATTATGCAGTGTTGAGAATGTAAATTTAGAGCCAGGGAGATAGCCCACGGGCTGAGCACATGTTTCGTATGCAAGAGGCCTAGGTTGGATCCCCAGCACCAGATGGTCTCCTGAGCACCACCAGAAGTGATCCCTGGCACAGTGCTGGGAGTAGCTCCTGAGTACTACTAGGTGTGGCCACCCCACAAAGAAGAGGAGGAGAAAGAAGAAGAAGGAGAAGGAGAAGGAGAAGTGGAAGAGGAAGAGGAGAAGGAAGAGGAGGAAAAGAGGAGGAGGAGGAGGAGGAGGAGGAGGATGTAAATTGATATATCACTTGTATTACTACACTTGTCATTCATTATTCATCGATTTGCTCGAGCAGGCGCCAGTAACATCTCCATTCGTCCCTGTCATGTGCTAGTGTGGCCCAATGGCGTCTGCTCGCTCCAGGAACAGGAAGAGCCTCAATCCATTTATTCAGGGTCTTGGTGAAGAAGTCTGACCATCTTGTAGGTGGGCGGCCACACGGTCTTTTGACATCCTATGAAATCCAGTCGATAATAGCTCTAGTTCAGAGGTCATCTCTGAATCACATTACATGTCCAGCCCATCTGATTTTTGACACCTTGGCAAACAAGACAGCTTCCCTGATTCTTGATTGTCGACAGAGGTCGGAACTCCAGATTCCTTTTCTCACTTGGGTGGAACGTGATACTCCAAGCATAGTTCTTTTGATTCCTCTTTGGGATACCCGAATAGCGTTCTCGTCCTGTTTTTGTAGGGCCCAGATCTCTGAGGCATATGTTAGTGCAGGGAGAATGATGAAGTCAAAAAGATGTGCCCAGGGGCTGGAGAGATAGCACAGCGGGTAGGGCGTTTGCCCTGCACGCGGCTGACCCGGGTTCAAATCCCAGCATCCCATATGGTTCCCTGAGCACGGCCAGGGGTAATTCCTGAGTGCAGAGCCAGGAGTAACCCCTGTGCATCGCCAGGTGTGACCCAAAAAGCAAAAAAAAAAAAAAGATGTGCCCAGAGCTGGAGGTTCTTCATCCTCTTAACAACTTCTTCGACGCTCTTGAAGGCATTCCACACTGCTCTTTTCCTCCTGTGCAGTTCTGGCACCAAGTCATTCCGCATGTTGAGTTCTCCACCCAGGTACACATAGCTGTTGCATTCAGAGATGTTCGTTCCGTTGAGAGTAAATGGAACGTTAGAGACTAGTTCGTTTTTCATGAACATTGTCTTGGTGAGATTTAGCTGCATGCCTTGAGTTTTAACTGCTTTGTTTTGTTTTGTTTTACTTTTTGGGGTCATACCTGGAAATGCTCAGGGGTTACTCCTGGCTCTGCATTCAGGAGTCACTCCTGGCAGCCCTGGGAAAAAACATGGGATGCTGAAGGCCAAACCCAGGTGAGCCACGTGCAAGACAAACACCCTACCCCCTGTACTATCGTTCCAACCCTGCTTTGTTTTGTTTGGGGGTCACACCAGCAGAGTTCAAGATCTCTCCTGGCAGTGTTCAGAGGAAACTTGCAATGCCAGGAATCAAATTTGGGGTTCTCTAATGCAAAACACATACTCCAGCCCTTTGACCTATCTCCCCAGAAACTTGAGTTTTAATTTCAAGAGGTATTTAATTGTTATTTTCATGCATTCATTACTCATGAGAGGGATTAACACCATTGATTGCCTGCCAAGTGGGCAATCTCCTCTTTATTTTTCACTTACATAATCCAATACTCTGGAGAAGGGTATTGGTTATCTATTACTGCATAGAAATTACTCCAGAATTGTAATCCTTTATTCTTGTTCAGCCCCTCCATCCCCACCCTTGATTCAGGAATGTGGAAATGGTTGGGCTAGAAGGTTCTAGCTCTGAGTCTCTCATGAGGTTGCACTATGATACTGTAAGTTGTCCTCTCAAAAGATTCTTCACTTCTTCTTTTTTTTTTTTTTCCTTTTTGGGTCACACCTGGCGATGCACAGGGGTTACTCCTGGCTCTGCACTCAGGAATTACCCCTGGCCGTGCTCAGGGGACCATATGGGATGCTGGGATTTGAACCCGGGTCGGCCGCGTGCAAGGCAAACGCCCTACCCGCTGTGCTATCTCTCCAGCCCCAAAGCTTCTTCACTTCTATGTCTGACAACTCCACTGGGAAGACTGAAAAGCTAAAGGATTGAATGATTTAGCCCTTTAGACACGTTTTATTTCAACATGATTTCTTGGTGGTCTCTCATGCATGGTGGTTTCAGGATAACTAGATTTTCTTATTTAAAAAAAATAAAACTCAGAAAACTTGCAGCCTCCCAAGAGACCTGGAGCAGACAGAAGCTGACTCACCTTCTCTAACTTAGTTTTGCAAGTCCAGATGTCAGTTCTGCCCATGTCAGGCCCAAAGTGTCCTGGATTCCTGTAAGGAAACAGACACCCACTCTTTGACAAAGAGGTATTATCATTACATTTAAGAAGAGCTCTTAGAAATAGATCATTGTCCAGAGGAAGCAAACACGCATGCTCAGAGGACATGGGGCCCTACCCAAGCCAAAGGGATGAACCAGGCTGTGTGAAACAATTCAACCCTTATTTTCAGTATAAAAGTGCTATTGGGGCCAGACTGATAGTACAGTGGGTAGGGCACTTTCATCCTATATGTCGCCCTACCCCACTCCCGAGAACCAAGGAGTAATTCCTGAGTGCAGAGCCAGGAGTAACCCCTGAGCATTGCCAGGTGTCGCCCCCAAAGAAAAACAAATAAAAAGCTGGTAACTATGCTGGGGCCAGAGTGATAGTGCAGTGGGTAAGGCGCCCACTTGGGCTCAATCCCCAGCCCCACATATGGTATTCCATGTCCCACCAGGAGTGGTCCCTGAATGTAGAGCCAGGAGTAAGCCCTGTGTGGCCAACCCCCCTCCATTTGGGGGCGGGGGCGGGGCACATAGCAATGCTCAAGGTTTAGGGACCACGCCTGGCCATGCTTGAGGGACCGTATTGGATGCTGGGAATCGAACCCGAATTGATAGCATGCAAGGCAAACGCCCTACCCATTGTACTATTGCTTGAGCCCCCAGTTTGTTTTTAAGTGCTAACTGTGAGTATGGGCCAGAGAGATAGCTAAAGAGGCTGATAAGCATGCAAAGCATGCATTAGTCCCAGAGTGCAAGTCTCAGTACCATAAGTTCCTCAGGCACCACCACCAGGAATGGTACTGGGGTCTCCAGCATCCCATACACAGAGCTGAGGCCTGAACCAGCAGGCCCGCAGAAGCTAGGCAGTGTCATGGACAATGATCTCGGGGCCCACTGAGCGCTGCTACGAAGCTTCTCCTACCAAAAGTCCTAGCTGCCTACCCAAATTTTATTTCCCATTTTCCCCACCAGAACCCAGCTCCATATAGAAAAACACCCAGACTCTTGCACAGCTCAGAGAGCCAAGTGGTAATTTCCACACGCTAAGACCAAGCGAAGAACGCTAGGAAACCATTAGCATTCCTGATGTACTGCATGTCCCCATTCTGGCCTAGAGGCAGGGAAAAAGCCAATGTCCCTGTTAGAAGACAGGCAGGATAGAATTCTTTCTTTCCTCAAAGGTAGCTCTCTCATCTGTCTTGTCCTATTCAGGCCTTCAACTGGTTGCAGAGGCCCAACCTCACTGGGGAGGGCAATCTGCCTTCCCAAGTCTACAGATCTCAATGTTAACCTCATCCCACCAAAACACTCACAGAAATACCCAAAATAATACCAAACTAAATCTTTGGTTACACCAGGGCTCAGTATAATTGACATGAAATTAGGCAGCGCGTCTCTGCCACCCTATCCAGCTACCAGCCCAGGTCAGGGCTCCTGCCCGGAGGTCGTGAGTTATTCTCTTCCTTCCATACCCCACAAGAACCAGAAGTTACCATCTAGCTAGAACTTTCACCAGGTTAGCTTAACCAACAGAAGCACATTAGCCAATATCTCATTAAGCCCACCTAAATTAATATTGCATCATAAACAGAATAGTATCAGTGAGTGTGAAGGGCTGAGCCACATAGGTCACAATGGTAAAGCAACGCAGATCCCCACCATGCTTACTTGTTGAAGAAGCTAGCCCAGAAGACCCTAACAGCAATGAAGTGCTATACAATCTCTCTGACAAGGAATTTAGAAGGGAGCTACTGAGGATGTTTAGGGAGCTAAAAAAAACAATGGAAAGCAATACCAATAAAATGCAAGGAGATTTGAAGGTAGAGATGCAGAAAATACAAACTGAAATGTCAGACGTGAAAAACCTGGTAGGCGAATTAAAAAACTCACTGGACGACTTCAGCAGCAGAATAACAGCTGCTGAGGACAGAATTAGTTAGCTCGAAGATGAAGTCCAGAGACTCTCTAGAAAACAGCAGAAAATGGGTAAGACACTGACAAACCAGGAACAAATGGCAAGAGACGATCGTGATGAAGCCAAGAGGAGTAATATAAGAATTATTGGAGTCCCAGAGGGACAGAAAGAAAACCCTGATGAAGAAGAAACTGTCAAAGACATCATTGCTCTGATGTTCCCAGAGCTGAAGAAAACATGTGACCACATTCAGGAGGCCTGAAGGGTACCAGCTAGAAGAAATCCAAATAAAAATACCCCAAGACACATCCTGATCAAAATGACCAAGATATTAGATAGAGACAACATCCTGAAAGCAGCAAGAGCAAAGAAAGAAATTGCCTATAAAGGAGCATCCTTAAGATTCATAGCCGACTTGTCTGATGAAACCCTCATGGCCCGAAAACAGTGGTGGGATATAGTGAAAAAACTCAATGAAATAAATGCCTCACCAAAAATACTTCACCCAGCTAGACTCTCATTCATAACAGAAGGAAAAACACACTATTTCACAGATAAACAACAGCTCAGAAACTTTATAGACTCAAAACCATGGTTACAAGAATAACTGAAATGGGCTACTTTAAGACAAGACATGACCCTCAAATACAACAAACTTCAGCAGAAAAATGGGACAAAACCCTATAACAATAATCTCTCTCAACGTCAATGGGTTAAACGCACCAATTAAAAGACAGAGTGGCAGAATGGATTAGAAAATTGAACCCAACATTCTGCTGCCTGCAAGAAACACATCTCAACAGTCAGAGCAAATACAGGCTCAAAGTCAAAGGCTAGAAAACAATCCTACAGGTGAACAACTCCCATAAAAAAAAGTTGGGGAAGCCATCTTAGTATCAGACCACATTGATTTCAGACTGAAGAAGGTCACAAGAGACAGTGAAGGTTATTTCTTATTGAAAAAGGGATCTGTACAACAGGAAGAACTAAATACTAAATATATATGCACCTAATGAAGGATCAGCAAAGTACTTAACTTGAAGAAAGACATCGATAGCAACACAATACTAGTGGGAGACTTCAACACCAATTTATCACCTCTTGATAGACCAACCAGACTCAAGCTTAGCAAGGACATACAGCATCTGGAGGAAGAAATGGAAGAAAGGGATTTAGTAGATATATACAGGACACTTCATCCTCAAAAAGCTGAATATACATTCTTCTCAAGTGTGCATGGAACATTCTCCAAGATAGACCACATGCTGAGCCACAAAACATACCTCCATAAAATTAAGAAGATAGAGATTGTATCAACGAACTTCTCAGATCACAATGCGTTGAAATTAGAAATAAATCACACACACAAACAGAAAATGAAATCAAACACCTGGAAATTAAACAGCTCACTATTGGACAATGAAAGGCTTAGAAAGGAAATCAAAGAGGAAATCAAAAGATTCCTGGAAACAAATGATAATAAGGACACAAGTTACCAAAACCTATGGGACACAACAAAAGCTTCCATATGACCCCACAATATCACTTCTGGGAATATATCCCAAGGATGCAAAAGAGCACAGTAGAAATGACATCTGTACCTATATATTCATTGCAGTACTGTTCACAATAGCCAAAATATGGAAACAACTTGAGTGCCCTAAAACATATGACTGGTTAAAGAAACTTTGGTACATCTACACAATGGAATACTATGCAGCTGTTAGGAGAGATGAAGTCATGAAATTTGCTTATAAATGGAAAAACATGGAGAGTGTCATGCTAAGTGATATGAGTCAGAAAGAGAGGGACAGACATAGAGAGACTGCACTCATTTGTGGAGTGTAGGGTAGCATCACATGAGGCTGACACCCAAGGACAGTAGATACAAGGGCCAGGGGGATTGCCCCATAGCTGGAAGCCTGCTTCATGAGCAGAGGGGAGAAGGCAGATGGAATAGTGAAGGGATCACTAAGAAAATGATGGCTGGAAGAACCAGTTGGGATGGGAGATGCATGCTGAAAGTAGATAATGGACCAAACATGATGACCCCTCAGTGTCTGTGTTGCAAGCTATAATGCCCAAAAGTAGAGACAGAGTATGGGGAATATTGTCTGCCATAGAGGCAGGGGGAAGGCGGGAAAGTGGGGGGGGGTATACCGGGGATATTGGTGGCGGGGAATGTGCACTGGTGGAGGGATGGGTGTTTGATCATTGTAAGATTGTAACCCAAACATAAAAGCTTGTAACTATCTCACGGTGATTCAATAAAATTTAAAATTTTTAAAAAATAAATAAATAAAATAATAAAATTATTTTTATCTAAAAAAAATTAGGCAGCGTGCTGAGTAAAGGAATGCCTCTTCTGGTTTAAGTGTAGGCGAGTTTAATTTGGATTTTTCTCTCAACTGCAGAGAATTAGATTGGCCCAGAATACCCACTCTGTGTCAGACTGTGCCAGGTGCTCCAGTGAGGAATATAAGACAGTCAGAATCTCCAGTCTAGCAAACCATGTATAGGAAACCCAATGCTTTTTTTGTTTGAAAAAAATTGTTTCTAAAGCACAGCATTCAGGTGCCTATAGACTGGTTGTCATCTGGACTGTAGCCGTATTAAAAGATTCAGCACCAGAACCACCAAAGGTAGCTGTTCCAAAATTTCTGACTTACAAAGTTCATGCGAGATAGGATCTTGATGTTTTATAAAGTAAATCTTTTTTATTATTATTTTTTGGGTTTTTGACCCATATCCAGCAATGCTCAGGGATTATTCCTGGCTGTTCTTGGGGACCATGTGTTGCAAGCTATAATGCCAGAGATTAACCAATGTTGGCAGTTGCCCTACCTGCTGTACTATCGCCCCAGCCCCAACTAAATCTTTATTTACTAAGATTTTAGGTCATTTGTTGCACAGGAATGGATATCTAATGAATCCATCCCCAGAATAAGTCATTAGTTGGACTTTTTCATCAACATACCACAATTTTGCTTCTTCTTAAAATTCATATAAGTGGAATCATACAATACGTTCTCTTTTGTGCCTGGTTTCTTTCACTTATTCTCATTATCTGTGAGATTTATTCATGTGCTTAAGTCTAACAGTAGTCTGTTTCTCGTTATTGTTACATTAGCTTTCAATTTCATGAATATACAAAAGTATTCTTTCTGCTCTTAGTGGACATTTTATTGTTTTCTAAGTTCTGACCATCTGCACAAAATTTCTATGAAGTGTCCTAAGTGTCTTTTTTCAGGGGGCATGCCAGGAGGTGCTCAGGAGACCCAGGGATCACTCCCTGCAACACTTGGCTGACCATCCTACATGTTGATGTGAGAGCCAGGTGCTGTGGTGCTCAGAACCACCAGGGCCTCCCCGGTGATGCTCAGGCCTTGGGTGTCAGGGACTGAACCCTGGTCAAGCAGACACTAGGCAGGAGGCACCCTAACTGCTGTGCTATTTCTGGTCCCTCATGTATAGCTTATACTTGGGAGCCTGTGCTTATTTTTCTTGGAAACTGTTTTGGGGGAGAGAGGGAACCTTGAGCCTCACCCAGACGTGCTCAGCAGATCTTGCAGTGCCAGGAATTGAACTGGGTTGGTTTTGTGCAAAGCAAGTGCCTTATCCCCTGTTCTATCTCTCTGGTCCTTGTAAGCCAATTTTACGTAACATTTCTAGCTTCTGACTTTCTCATGACACCTCTGATATTATACTTTTTAACTTATCCTGCTTCTTCTCTAAAAAGAATTACAAGCTCAACCATGTGATTAAAACATCTTCAGACAGTCTTTGCTTTGTACATTTTATCTACTCTAATGCTGAAAGGATAATCAGGAGACTGTTTTCTTAGCTGTACGAAGAATGAGTTCTTCATATCTCCTTCATTCCCACGGGCTTTCTTTATCCATTCGTCCTAGAAATATTTGTACAGAGAACTTCTTCCAGTGGTGTTTCTGCAGATCCAGCATTAACTCTAGTGAGTAAAACTACTACATTGCAAAATTGTTGCATCGTCATTATGTGGAGAGGGGCACACCCAGTGCTGTGCTGGGAGGACCATGCGGTGCCAGGGGCTGAAACAGGCTGGCTGCTCACAAGGCAATTAGCTTTTTCAGGGGGGGCGGGGGGTTAAACCCAGCAGTGCTCAGGGCCTAGCTTTGTGCTCAGGGCTGTCTCCTGGCAGAGCTCTGGGAGACATATGGGGTGTGTGGTTTGGCCAGGAGCATGGCAAGTGCCCTACTAAGCACCGAAAACCTTTTTTTTTTTTTTTTTGCTTTTTTTGGGTCACACCTGGCGATGCTCAGAGGTTAATCCTGGCTCTGCACTCAGGAATTACCCCTGGCCGTGCTAGAAGGTTCTAGCTGAGTCTCTCATGAGGTTGCACTATGATACTCTAAGTTGTCCTCTCAAAAGCTTCTTCACTTCTTTTTTTTTGCTTTTTGGGTCACACCTGGCAATGCACAGGGGTTACTCCTGGCTCTGCACTCAGGAATTACCCCTGGCCATGCTCAGGGGACCATATGGGATGTTGGGAATCGAACCCTGGTTGGCCACGTGCAAGGCAAACGCCCTACCTGCTGTGCTATCTCTCCAGCCCCAACCATTCTCTCTTAAAGAGAGCCCACTCAATATGGTTCCAGTGAGGCTGACCACACTCATGTCCAGTGATAACTGGCCAGAGATTTCTGGAAAACCTCAGGCAGAGCCAGTAGAATATTCTCTCCTCCCTCTCACTTTTCCCTCTCTCTTCACCCCGGACTGTGGACAGCTTTCTTGTCTGTAAAGCAGAGAATGCCTCTGAAAGACAGAAAGCCTCAATTCCTGATGAAATCATTTGAACCATTGGAGCAAGTCACAATATTAAAAGTCCTCCCTCTTCTCTTCTAGATGATCATTTGCATAACGTTCCACCGAGAACTGAAAGACTCCTGATTAAGATGTGTTGCTAACTTTTGCAAATCAGTCATTATTGTCAGTTCTTTCAGGGTAATATAGAATCTTAGACATCAGGGAAAAACTTAGGCTTAGGGAATACTCAGACAGTTCTAAAATTTGGTTGTACTTCAGCATCTAAAAGAGAGTTTATTTTCAAAAATGTTCATTTCTTAGCTCTTCCCAGAGCACCCCAAGCTCAAACCATCCTTTTTGCTCCCTGTTTTAGTGAAGGGCCACTCTCAGAGTTGTCCAGAGGCTACTTTAGGCTTGATGCTTAGGGATCACTCCTGGGGGTGCTTGGGGACTGTGTGGTGCTGGGTATCAAACCCAGGCCTCCTGCATGCAAAACACACACCCCAGCCCATGTTTAGTCCTAGCGCTCGCCCAGGTTCACAATCCTTTGACACCGACACATGCACTCAGCAGGGGTCATATTCTAATTGTGGTGCTCCCACACACCCTGATTGCAGTGCTTATTGGGTTTCCATGGTGCCCGTGGAGGGTACACACCAGGACTCAGGCTTCACACATCTCTCTCGTTGTGGTGCTGACCAAGAGTACACCTTTAGTTGACGTGCTTCCACACACTTGGCTGAATCAGAGCAGAAGTACCAGAACCTTTGGGCGCATGTGCTGGTACCAGACATTGAACTAACAGCCTCATGCTTGCAAGGCAGATGCTGCAGCCTCTGAGCACACCTTGGCCCCTTCCTTGCCTTTCTGACAAGGTGATGTGGTGATCCTGACACTCTCAGCTCAGGATCTGGCACTAACTTAGCAATCTATCCACTTCAGAGGGAGAATTTTTTGCTCCTATACCCAAAACTTCACTGTTTTTGGTAATGCTACAGTTTTCAGAAAGTCATTTGAAAATTTATGTTTTTAATTTTATTCATTTTTGGTTTTGGTTATACCCAGCAATACTCAGGGTTTACTCCTGGCTAGCTCAGGAAACCATATAGGGTGTTGGGGATCAGATCTGGGTCAGCTGGGTGCAAGGCAAACGCCCCACCCACTGTGCTATCACTCCAGCCCTCACTTGAGAAATTTGGTAAAATGTTCATCCAGAGGCATTGCCTCCACTTATCCCATCCCCTTTCAGCCTAGATCATTTGTGAATTCCTTTAATATTCTATCTATTCCATTCCTTACCAACTAAACTATTAACTGTGAATATCGCACAGCCCAACTCTGTCAGGCGTCTGGCATATCAGCATTTTACCAACAATAACATCATTAAAATGCTTTAAAACTGCTAATGGGGGCATTCATTCAAACATGATTAGGGTGGGCACTGAAGCAAAATCTTGGAAACTCAGGCACAATTTCTCATTAACTGATCATTATCTGACTTACACTGAGAGGCTTTGTGGTTGGGAAGATTTTGAGAGAAAAAATTTCAAATCTCACACCCAGAAATGTTTGGAAAGGGTGTTTATAAACATGAATTTGTATGCGTGAAGATTTAACTAATTCCATTTATTTTAAAATGTTCACAGTTTGTTAATGACTAGAAAGGCTTTTTTGGCCCCCTGCACTGCCTTCAATGCTGGCAAAGGGGAGACTGGCCATCAATAACCCCTTCATTGGCCCCAGCTACATGGTCGGCCTCTTTTAGTGGGATTCCACCCACGGCAAATTTAATGGTACAATCAAGGCCGAGAATGAGAAACTACCAGTCATGTTTTCATTCTCTGGGATCCCGCCCCATCAATGCTTTGAGAAGCTGAAAGCTGGTACCAAAAGGATTATCCTCTCCCCCCTTTCTGCCAACACCCCCTTGGGTTTTTTTGTTGTTGTTTTTTGTTTTTGCTTTTTGGGTCACACCCGGTAATGCACAGGGGTTACTCCTGGATCATGCACTCAGGAATTACTCCTGGTGGTACTCGGGGGACCATATGAGATGCTGGGAATTGAACCTGGGTTGGCTGCATGCAAGGCAAACGCCCTACCCACTGTGCTATCACTCCAGCCCCACCCCTTTGTTTTTGATGGGTATGAACTATGAGAAGTGAAACAACTGTGGGCAAGGCCAGCCCAGAGTTGAACGAAAAGCAGGTTGGCATAGCCTTCCATGGCCAACTCCCACTGTGTGGGTCAGGGATCTGACTGCTATGTGGAGAAAGCCGTCCACAGGACGACAGGGGTACTCTGGGTTCCACTGAGAACTGCTACAACACTTACTTTAACATTTACTTTAACACTGGGGCTGGCATGTTCCTCAATATCCACTTTGTCCAGTCCATTTCCTGGAATGACAAAGAGTTTGACTACAGCAAAAGGGAAATAGACCTGATGGTCCTCATGGTCTCCACGGAATAAGCATTCTCAGGACCAGAAGCTTTGAATAGACACAAGTACTTGACCTGCCTTATTATTTTTTTTTTTTTATTGAATCACCAAGTGGAGGGTTACAAAGTTCTCAGGATTATGTCAGTTATACAATATTCAAACACCCCTCCCTTCACCAGTGCCCATCTTCCATCCCCAACCCCCCCAGTATATCTGCCGCCCCCTCCCACCTCCCTAGTCCCCACCCTTGTACGTGATAAGTTTCACTTCATTTGCGCTTATCTCGATTACATTCCATGTTTCAACACACAACTCACTACCGTTGCTGGGGTTTCCCCCCAAAAAGAAAAAGACAGTCCTATTGCCAATGAGGCATTTGATAATTCTCCATTACTAAGCATATAGAGATATTAAGTCCTGCTGTTTGTTACATAACTTTTCTTTTTCCCCCTTGCCCCGAGCCACCGAGTTCACGCCTGTTTAGTAATCGCCACGCTGTCTGACAAAGGGAAAAAAACCGAAGAGGATGGTTATTTCCCGTCATCAGCCGGCGTGGGGCTCTGGCTTAGTTGATAGTCTAGTAGAGTGTCTGGAAGCAGTTTCTGGAACCAAAGCTCTTGCGCTGATATCGGCTCCGGCTCGAGATACCACCAGCGTCCTGCTGTTCCATGTACCTAATTTTTCCCCTTATTTCCCATTCCCACGCCACCAGGTCTGTTTGCTTAATGGACATCACACTATGTTTGACACCACGCCACGTTTCTTCCCGAGAAAGAAGGATATTTCTTCTCAGCCGGCGTGGGGATATAGCTTAGTTCAGTCTAGAGAGATGGCTACCATTTTGATTGCCTTCAATATTTCAACAAAATACTTACTATTCTTGTTAGGATCACCCACAAAAGTCCGACCCATTAAGAAGGAACCATTACATACTGCTGATACTAAGATGACAAGTGGCCGCGCGGTTCTGGGTTTCTGTCTAAAGTCCAGGGAAAAAGTTGAAGGAGAGAGAGAGAGATTTCCGCACGGGGGACCTGGCGGAAACTATCAAGTCACATACTGCAGGTTGCTGGTGGGCTGCCGGTGTCCCAAGCAGCTCCATCCTCTTCGTCAGTCATTCTGGGGGTGCGGGCGCAGAGAAATGGGAAAGCCCACGTGGCTGCACTCTCTTTAAGTGTCCGATGTGGGCGGAGACCGGTACTTCCCCGCCCTCGATCCCCCGCCAGCCGCGCCGCGCACTTGGGTGCGTCTCTCCATTTTGTGCTCAGAAGTGGGGTAGATGCTGTGCTGTGCCCAGAGGTTGAGGGGAAGAGAGATAGATTAAAGAAAAAAAAAAGAGAAACGCCAGGCCCCCGCTCGGGGGACCTGGCAGAAACTCTCAAGTCGCATACTGCAGGTTGCTGGTGGGCTGCCGGTGTCCCAAGCAGCTCCATCCTCTTCGTCAGTCATTCTGGGGGTGCGGGCGCGGAGAAATCTGCCTTATTATTTTTGAAAGATGTTTTTAATGGGCATTGAAAATCTGAGATTGACAGGTTGTTATTTTCCTTTTACTGCTAAATTATTATTATTATTATTATTATTATTATTATTGCTTTTTGGGTCACACCCAGCGATGCACAGAGGTTACTCCTGGCTCTGCACTTAGAAATTACTCCTGGCAGTGCTCAGGGGGCCATATAGGATGCTAGGAATCGAACCTGGGTTGGCCACGTGCAAGGCAAATGCCTTACCTGCTGTGCCCCGCTTAATTGTTTTTCAAGCTCCAATTTTTCTTGAAGCCCCATGACTTACAGAATTGTTCAGGATAGTTTCATGCATACAATGTTCCAGGCTCAGAGTCCAGAATGAGAGTGCAACAGATGGAGTGTTTGCCTTACACGTGACAGACCCAGGTTCATTCCTTGGAATCCTATATGGTCCCCACAGCACTGACAGGAGTAATTCCTGAGTGCAGGATAAAGAGTAACCCCTGAATACCTCTGGGTGTGGCTCCCAAACAAAAACTAATGTTTTAGCATCCCTTCTTCCATCAGTACCTCAACATTCTTTCTCATCCATCCATAAACCCCCATCATGTTGAGCTCTTTTAGTACTTGACACATAAAACTCGACTAACATCTGATTTTCAGTTTCCATTGAGAAGTCTGGTGTGATTCTTTGTTCCTCTATGAAAAATGAAACACCAAAAGACTAAGTTCTATCTTTCTCTGCTTTTAATATTTTCTCTTCATTACTGGCTTTAAGCGATTTGAATGCCATGTGCCATGGTGTAGTTTTTACTATAATGTTTGGAGCCTGTCGAGCTGCATTGATTTTTGGCCTCATATACTTGGGCAGGTTGGGGGGTATAGTATAGTTTCTTGATGGTACATGAGTAGGTAGGGCTTTCTAAGCCCCCAACCTTCTTCTGGCAATTTGGGTGGAAACTGTCACAGTCAGGAGAATCTCCGTGTGTGATGGGAGTGGAGTTTGAATTTGACAGCAGCTGGAATTGAAATGAAACACAAATTGAAATGATCTGTCAGGTTATGTAAGAATCATCTGTTAAGCCAGGGCCCAGAGCACCAAGATAGGGTCCCACAGACAAGTTGGTAGAATAGGACCAGTCTCCCATCCTTCCCAGCCCCCACAACCCTATATGAATTGTAGTAGTCCAAGCTCTGTTATTCATAGGTACTCTCTATCAAGTATATAAAAGGTGCAAATAATTCAGCTCAATATGGATTGGTTTTCCTCGATACTCCTAGTAAAAACCCTATTTTTAGCCCAGGGCTGTTCTAAATGCTTGGAAATCCATGGCACGCTTCTTTTCTTCATCAATACCAAGTGAGTCAAAGGAGAGAGAGTAAATGAATTGCCCATTATTTTTACTCTTCTTTTCCACCTTTTTTCTTTTTTTTTGGTGGTGGAGGGGGAAGGGTGGGGCGAAGTGGGGGGGCTTATGGATGATACCTGGCTGTATTCAGGGCTTATTCCTGACTGCTCAAGGATGATCACTCTTGGAGGTATTCAGGGGACCACATGTGGTGCTGAGGATCAAACCCTGGTCAGCCACATGCAAAGCATGTGCCTTGCCTGCTGAGTTATTTCTCTAGTCATTCCATCTCTTTTTTAATCTCTAGGTCAGGAAGAATAAAGTGAACAAAAGAACCTTTAATCACTGCCTTTTGTTCTCTCTTCTTCCATCAGTAGTCTTTGGTGAAAGAAAGTTACCTTATGCTTAAAGAAGCTCAGAAAATTTGACTAGGGCTTTTAAATTAAAGTCCAATTTATTTCTCATAGACTTTGTATCTTAACTTTAGATGCTATTGCCTCTTCCAGTCCAAAGACAACCATTTATATTAATATTACTCATCAAAATGTTCTGGACAATTCAAATGCTGTAGGAAGAAAATCAAGAAGTTTGGAAGTAAATAATTAAATTCTCACCGGTTTAAGCAAATTGTAGTATTGGCCTAAGAAAACCCAAGGTAGAAAAAAATCTAAATTTAACATTACACCTTAAGCTTTGTAACACTGGATATGTTTCTTCTATTCCTTTTTTCATTAGCATTCATATCTTCTGCTTTAGAGAATTATTCTACATCATAGAAGCTAGCCAGATTCTCAATTTACAGTTATCTTTTTTATAACCTTATTACCAGAGTAGAATGAGTATGTCCCAGGATTAGCCAATCATAGTATTATATCTCTTCAGTCATAATTAACCCTTAAGGTGTGGATACATAACCTTTGCAGAACCAATCAGAATCTTTCCCTGAAATTGATTGATGGGTCTCATGAGAGAGAAGTCTCTGTTAGAGTTACTAACCATGAAAGATGTGAAATTGGAGTTTCTAGCATCCTTTTCCCTAGAGGTTGTCTGGAGAAGGAAAAAACGAGGCCAAACCACTGAGAGAAACAGGGCATAGAGATAGAGAAAGAAGAAAAGATTTGTCCCGTTGTTTGTTCCTCTGAGTTCAGTTATGCTTTGCACAATAGGCTGCCCTGCATGACCCAAATGTGGGAAGGAATGATTTCCTTTGATTTTAGGTAGGTTAGTTAGCATTCTCTGACCTGCAATCACGAGGGCTCTGGCCTATGAACACTGCTCTTCCCCAGCCTGGTCTGTATTTCTAGCCTAAGAAAAGGAGAGAAAGAGTATAGTCAATTGTTTGCACACACACTTAGGAGGGAACAGTGCTAGAATCACCCAAAGAAGAGATACTTCCTTCCCCTATGCTTCTGCCCCAATATGTACTCTGTAGTAGCGGATCCATTCAGTCCTTTTATTTCATTTGATTCACTTGAGATTGAATATGGTTGATGGCTAAATATATGTTTATATTTTCTGGTGGCACTCCTGTTTTCTCCCTGGTTTGGAACCTATAAACTCTGATTTTTACAACCGTCTTCTTTTTTTTCTTTTTGGACCACACCCAGCTACGCTCAGGGGTTACTTTTGATTCTGCACTCCATAATTACTCCTAGTGGTGCTTGGAGGACCGTATGGGATGACAGGGTTCGAACCCTGCTTGGCCGTGTTTCCGACCCCAGAGGTTTTTTGCTTTTTTTTTTTTTTTTAATTTTACTACATATTCTAAAGATACTTAAATCAGTGTTTTAGAATCCTGGTTGTCTTTAATGAAAGTCAGTGTAAGTCATGGCCACTCAACACCTTTATTGCAAACCACAACACCTAATCAGAGAGAGAGAACAAAAGGGAATACCCTGCCATAGTGGCAGTGTGGGGTGGGGGGAGACGGGACTGGGGAGGGTAGGAGGGATGCTGGGTTTACTGGTGGTAGAGAATGGGCACTGGTGAAAGGATGGGCTCTTGAAATCTGTATGGGGGAAATATGAGCACAAAAATGTATAAATCTGTAACTGTACCCTCACGGTGACTCACTAATTAAAAATAAATAAAGTATAAAAAAAAAAAAAGAAAGTCAGTGTAAGTCACACAATAGCAGAATTTTTTTTTTCTTTTTGGGTCACACCTGGCGATGCACAGGGGTTACTCCTGGTTCTGCACTCAGGAATCACTCCTGGTGGAGCTCAGGGGACCATATGGGATGCTGGGAATCGAACCCGGGTCAAGTGTGTGCAAGGCAAACGCCCTACCTGCTGTGCTATTACTCCAGCCCCAGAATTTTTTTTTTAATTGAACCACAATGAAAAAAGTTACAAAGCTTTCAGGTTTAAGTCTCAGTCATACAATGATCAAACCCCCATTCCTTCACCAGTACACGTCCCACCACCAAGAACCCCAGTATACCTCCCATCCCTTCCCTTCCCCACCTTTGTGGCTAATGATCTTCACTTTACTCTCTGTGTACTTTGATTACATTCAATATTTCAACAGAAAACTCACTATTATAATTTGGAATTTCCCCCCAACAGTCAACCTGCTAAAAAGGCATCATTTGATAATTTGTTTTCCATTGCTGAGAATGAAGAGTATATGAGGTTTTAAATTTCTGGTATTTTAGTAATTAAGTCCAGAGAAACTTCTGCCAGAAGTTGCATCACTGCAAGCTCGTACCCCCGGTTAGTGGGCTCTATAAGATGGCGGTCGCCATGCAGCCACTGCTGCTGCCACCGCCACCGCGGAAAGGAAAGGCGGAGAGAGAAAAACTTTTTCCCTCCCGGGGCAGCATGGGGTCGCCGCTCAGTTCACATATAGCAGAATTTTTTAAAAGCCACTTAATTCTCCTAAGCAAGGGGACTTCTACGATTCTTTGTGGGCTCAGCAGTGATTGCTCAGAAATTAAAATGAGCATGTTTGATGTAGAATGATACATTCTAGTGGAAAGTGAGTGAAAATAATGAGCCTGGATTATAGGCCTGTGTGAAGCAATTGTTTAACCTAAACAACCCAAATGCTAAAGCCTGGCCAGCTCGGATGATAAATCTGAGTCCTGTGCCTAACAATGCTAAATAAAACAAATAGTCACTCCTCACTCCTTTGATGACCAGCAGCCTTCAGTGTGGCCTGGAGAGGAGAGGAGAGAGCTGTCCAGCCTCCTCTCCTTGCAGTCTCTCTCAGGGACCCCTGACAGCCGGTACCTCTGCTCCCCACTTGCTGTCCCCATGATTACTCCCAGTCTGGTGACAAGAATGTGCCTGCTGCCCTCCTCTTAGTTGCTCTCCCTTGTATGTGGCTGTCTGTATCAGAAAACAAACTGAAACTCCAAAAGTCATGTGCCACATACTTAGAGGATTTCATGGAATCCATGGGTAGGAGGTGCAGACAATCCCATATGAGACAGAACAAAGGGGCTGGAGAGGTAAGACAGCAGGCAGGGCACTTGCCTTGCACACAGCTGGCCCACCACCCCCAATCGCCTCCCACAACTCCAGGAGTGATCCCTGAGCTCAGAGCCAAGAGTAAGTTTTGAATACTGCCAGGTATAGTCCAAAACAAATAAGGAAAAAAAAGTGATTGAAAGAAGTGGCTCCATCACCAACCCTGAAGCAGCCCTAACGTAAAGGCTGAACCCTCTTTGTGGAGCCCTTCTGTGGACACAAGAACTGAGGCTGGATTCAGAATGACATCAATCCTGTCTGGAGAAAGCTGGACCCCCTTTTTAGGAAAAAAAATTTTTTTATTGAATCACTGTGAGATACAGTTACAAAGGTTTTATGTTTGAGTTTCAGTCATACAATGATCCAACACCCATCCCTCCACCAGTGTATATTTTCCACCACCAATATCCCCAGTATCCTCCCCAGCGCCCCCTTCCCTGCCTCTATGGTCTACAATTTCCCCCAAACTCTCTCTCTACTTTTGGGCATTATGGTTTGCAATACAGATAATGAGAGCCTATCATGTTTAATCCTTTATCTATTTTCAGCAACATTGCCCATCCCGAATGATCCCTCCACTTAGTGATTCCTTCTGGATTCCAGCTGCCTTCTCCCCCAGCTCATGAGGCAGGCTTCCAATCATGGAGCAATATTCCTGGGCCTTGTCTCTTCTGTCCTTGGGTGTCAGTCTCATATTATGTTATTTTATATTCCACAAATGAGTACAGTCATTCTATGTCTGTCCCTCTCTTTCTGACTCATTTCACTTAGCATGATACTTTCCATGACCATCCACTAATAAGCAAATTTCATGACTTCATCTTTCCTAACAGCTGCATAGTGTAAATGTACCGAAGTTTCTTTAACCAGTCCTCATTCTCAGGCATTCACGTTGTTTCCAGATTCTGGCTATAGTGAACAATGCTACAATGAATCCTGGATGCTACAATCCAGGTGCAGATGTCATTTGTACTGTACTTTTTTGCACCCTTTGAATATATTCCTAGAAGTGGTATTGCTGGGTCATATGGAAGCTCAATTTCTAGTTTTTTAAGGAATGTACGCATTTTTTTCCAAAAAGGCTGGACCAGCAATGAAAGAGAGTGGCTGGACCCCATTAGGAGAGAAGCCAAAAGAACAGAAGGCCGTGACAAGAACATGAAGGTGGACCACCAAAATCTCAAACTTCTTGGTCCTTGACAATACTCTAGCAATAGATGCTTATCTTTATAGAAAGCTGCAAGTGTGCAGGGGGCAGGTATGGGTGGAAGAACTAGAAAACGAACTTTGCAAAGGCATGCAACGCACATCCCCTTCTGGGCTCGCCAGCATCTCCACTGGGGATGTGTGATTCCTTTCTCTTACTTTATGGGGTGCCCTGGGCTCACTCTCAAGCCTGCACTCTCTCAAATGCATGACTCTTTCTCCAGAGTCCACCTCCATATTTCCCTGAACAAAACTCTTTAACTTCATTATTCATTTCCTCAAAAAATTCTTTTCTTCGAGAGTAGATGGTGAACTGAGTGGGGGTCCAGACTGACCAACCCTCCGGCAAAGAGCAATCTCTCACTCCAGCCTGAGGCCAGGGCGCTCCAAGAACTCAGGTGGTGAGGATCAAGTCACTACTGGCAGAGCAAGTGGCAACTTGATGACTGCCCCATGGGGCTGGTGGGACATCTCATCCATGCAGAGCAAGAGCTCATGGCCAATTTTATCAGCCCTACCTGTCCTGTCCTGGCAAGACTGAAGTGGGTTGAGCATAAAGCTGGTAGTTCTCTCCCTCTTCTCTCTCTGTCTCTCTCTCTCTGCTCCCCCACCTCATGGATCCCTACCTCTCCCACTAATATAACTTCCTAATGAATTTAGAAGGAGTGATAACATTAGAAAATTCCCTTTTGACAATCATCAGGGTGATAGTTTATTCAAGCAATAATTATTAATGAATGCTAAAACTGGCAATAATTTTATGCTAATTAGGATATTCACACAATATCAAAGATTCTCACAAATAATTATTAATTAAAACGGGGACCCTGGCTGGCACCATATTAACTAAGTGATAAGAGTTAGCATAATCATTAGTGGGACATTAATATTATGAATCTCTTCATCTGATGCTCAGAGGGAAATACAGAATCACTTTTGGGATATTCTTGCAAAAATATGTGAGCTAAAAGATGCATTGGATAATACTCCATGTGTGAAGAATATTCTAGAAAGTAATCAGCTTGGGCAGCAGAAAGATAGTATAACAAGTAAGGCACTTGCCTCAAACGCTGCAGACCCGGGTTAAATCCCTGGAACCACATATGATCCGCTGAGCACTCCCAGCATTGATTCCTGAGCACAGAGCAGGAGTCATCCTGAGCACCGCCAGATATGACTCAAAAAGAAGAAGAAGAAAAAGCCAATCAGCTTAAAGTCTTCAAAACAGTCAAGGTCATGAAAGATAACAAGGAAACTGAGACACTGTCATCCATTTTGGAGAAGACAAAAGAGATGTGACAATTGAATGTGACACTGGACTTCTATTGACTCTAATCCGCACCTAAGGGGAAGTTATGGAGATAGTGGGTGACAGTTGAATTGAGTCAACAGATGATATGGTATTGTTGGATCAATGTTGATTTCTGGATGGGGGGTGTGTGAAAAATTGGGCCACACCCAGTGGTGCCCAGGCCTAACACCTGTCTCTGTGCTCAGAGATCAACCTGGGTGGGCTCAGGGGTCAAACAAGGGTCAGCCATGTGCAAGGCAAATGCCTTAACCCTGAGATTGTCTCTCTGGTCACTGATTTCTGAATTTTTAATATTATATTTTGTCCTTGAACTCAAGAAACACAAAGTAAATTAGTAAAAGGTAATCAAACCCGATGTGTGCAGATAATTCTCAAATGATTCTAAAATAGTAAGTGAAGGCTAAAAGTAAAGGGCAAGTGGAAGCTCTGTGTTCTACTTTGTAACTCTTTTATACATTTGAAATTATTTCCAAATAAGAAGATTTTTTTAAGGGGCAATTTCTTCCCCAAGGAGCTCTAAAAGCTACAGGACCCAAACTCATATGGGGTTTGATTTAGAGGAGAAAATGGAAATAGTCATTTCAGTTATTTATGACTGCATAGTAAACCACTCCAAAATTCAGTGCCTTCATTGTGTCATCTGTCATGATTCGGTGGATTAATTGGCCTCAGCAGGGCCATTCTGCTTCGTGTGCTGTCCTGTGGCCTCATTCATGGCCGGTGCCGTGGAGACAATGGCTGGAAAGCTGAGCTGCGGAGCCAGAAGGGACTGCTGGGCCTTTCCCGGCACATCCCCAGGGTTTCTCCATTTCTCAGTGGCTTTTCTAAGTCTCTTCAGTAATTCTCCAGAAAGGTCTCCAGGCTTCTTCTATGACAGTTCAGGGTTCTCTCAAAAAAGAAAAATCAGGCATTTTTACTTATTTTATTTTTGGGAGCCACATCTGGCAGTGCTCAGGGGATACTACTGGAACTGTGCTCAGGGATCACTTCTGGCAGGTTCAGGGGACCATATGGGATGCTAGGAATTGAACCTGGGTCGCTCAAGTGCATGCAAGCACCCTACCCATTATACTGTCTCTCCGGCCCCAGGGCATTTTATTCTTGTTTGCTGGCCTGAAGTGGGGCACACCTGGCTGAGTGCCTGGGGGACTGAACCCACCCATCAGCCCTCTGCTCTCTGCAGCGCAGACCCTCATTCTTTAGGCTTATGCTCAGAACCCACCAATACAGAGAAATATTCTCTGTATTTCGTTCGTTAACATGCAACAAAAACAAAATTAGGAAAATGTTCAAATCTACTGAAGCATATGAGCCTTCATGCACTCATCGTCTAGCTTCAAAATTTTATAGGATGTTTTAAATGTAATTAAAATGATCAACAATTTAAAGAAATTGGGCTACAGGATAAACACAGATTCTATGTTGAAGAAAACAACATTGAAAGCATGAATTATTCCATTTTGGTACTTCACTGCCACACAATCACAGCTAATTTATGTGTCTCCCTACCAGAATTATGTTATATCTTTTAAGTATGTTAAATAAATATTTAAAGCAAAATATGAACCAAAACAAAAACATGACAAATATTCTTATGCAAAATTCCCTCTTTCTGCTTTCTCGCCAGCAGTTTCACTGGGCGGAGATACAGCTCACCTGGTGATGGAAGGGGGCTTTGCATGCAGGAGACCTGGATGCTCTTCCCGACACTGCATGATCCCCCAAGTGTTGCTCAGAGCAGCTCCTGAGCACCATTGATATGGCCCCAAAACCCAATCGACAAACACACCAAGAAAACTAGCATGTCTGCATGGCCAGCTCAGTGGTTGGAGATGCCAGACTCAATTTCACACCTCTAGTATGTTTAACTTGGTGTTTGATTTTTGTAATTTTTAAAATTCTATTTGCTGGGGGCCAGAGAGATAGTATAGGGGGCAAGGTGCTTGCCCTGCATGCAACGAACCCGGGTTGGAATCCCAGCACTCCTTATGGTTCCCCAAATCCTGCCAGAAGTGTTCCCTGAGCACAGAGCCAGGAGTAAGCCCTGAGCACAGCCAGGTGTGGGCAAAACCCAATCAAACCAAACCAAAATGTCTGACCCATTGCTCTACTGAGATGCAGAGGCAGTGAGAAAAGTGTTTAGCAGGGCTAGGTTAGTGTGGGCTAGCTAGAACGGTTGCTGCAGTTCTTACTCTTGTTTCTGTTCCAAGTATAACTTAGAATACGAAGACAATGCCATTTTTGCCACTCAAAATGGAATCCCTGAAATCCAATCTTATTTGGTCTTTTCTATTCAATCCCTAACCCACAGCCAGGAAACTCCGTGAAGAGCAGATCTAATACAGCACATCTCCCACTTGCGTGTCTAGTCCCCTAGAGTTCTGAACTACTTGATTTCCATTCATGAAATCTGTGATTCCTCTTGTAATTCCTCTATCTGAGTAAATCCTCACCATATTTGCATCTTAATTCAAACATTCCACTGGGATGTCTTACCTAATACTGGGCTTTATCACCCATCGTACATACTCCCAGAGCACCATCTTTTAATCTTGACCATAATCTTGAAAGGGCAGCATTGAAATTCCCTCTGTCTGGGGCCAGAGCAATAGTATAGCAGGTATGGCACTTGCCTTGCTGATGGTCTACCTGGATTTGATTACCAGCATCCCATATGATTCCCTGAGCATTGCTGGGAGTAAATCCTGAGCACAGATCCAGGAGCCAGGAGTTACCCCTGAGCATCACCAGTGTGGCCCCCCTCCAAAAAAATAGAAAACAATAATTTAAAAATTTCCCTACTTTGATGGATAGAATCTTCCACAATGAATTTCTTTTCATTTGGAGCTAGAGAGTAATTTTCTGAGAGGTAAAATCTTGTCAACCAAGAAATTATTGCAGAGGATCTAGATCTTTAAGCAGGAAATTCACTTTTAGCAGACAAGAGAGTTAACACAACAAACTTTACCAAGTAAATAAGAGCAAGAGGAGTGCTATTTCTGTAAAAGCACTGGATAGTGGCTGGGATGATACAGAACATTAGGCAGAGAAATATGTATTTTGATTTGAATGACAGTTATATGAGTATGTGAATATGAAAGAAAGAAAGAAAGAAAGAAAGAAAGAAAGAAAGAAAGAAAGAAAGAAAGAAAGAAAGAAAGAAAGAAAGAAAGAAAGAAAGAAAGAAAGAAAGAAAGAAAAAAAGAAGGAAGGAAGGAAGGAAGGAAGGGAAGGAAGGAAGGAAGGAAGGAAGGAAGGAAGGAAGGAAGGAAGGAAGGAAGGAAGGAAGGAAGGAAGGAAGGAAGGAAAGGAGATAGAAAAGGAAAGAGAAGAGAAAAAAAGAAGTTTTAAAAAGGCTATACTCTTCGGGCTGGAGCAATAGCACAGCAGGTAGGGCGTTTGCCTTGCACGAGGCCGACCCGGGTTCGATTCCCAGCATCCCATATGGTCCCCTCAGCACTGAGCACCGCCAGGAGTGATTCCTAAGTGCATGAGCCAGGAGTAACCCATGTGGATCACCAGGTGTGACCCAAAAAGAAAAAAAAAAAGGCTATACTCTTGTATTCTATACTAAGTCAGAATATCAGTTACCCTGACATGTGAAGTTGTGACTAGAAGCAAACAGGAGTGTCTGTCTGGAACGTTGGTGTATTGATTTTACTTGCTCTGTGTTCTAGGTTGGGAATACAGTTATGTGGGGGAGTACAAGGTGCCTATGTATCAGCTCTGGTACTATCACCAGAAACAAACAAAAATATCCTAGTTGCCTGGGTACTCACACTTTGTGAAAATTCATCAAACTCCATACTTACATTATGCACATTTACATAGTATATTATATCTGACAAGTTAAAAGAATAAAAATGGGTGAACAAATTTAATATAGTAGGATAATAAAATTAAGCACTTTTTTGTTTTTAAAATATTTACAGCCCTACAACCATCATTACAACTTCAGAATATTTCATCACACCCCAGAAAAAGTTCCTACCATTTCAGTCACACCTCACCCCTCCCCTGGGCCTAGGTACCAGGTATCACTTATGTGTTTTCTATCTCATATTTACCTATTCTTGACAATTAGTTTAAGATGGAGTCATATGATATGCAGTACTTTGTAAGAAACTCCTTTCAATTATTTTAATACTTCCCAGGTTTAGACATGTTGTAGTACACTTTGTTCATTTTATTGGGGAATAGTGTTTCATTGTGTAGCTAGACCTCATTTTGCTTATTAATCAGGTATTCAATCACTGTTACTGTATCACTGTTATCCCATTGATCATCGATTTGCTTTAGTGGGCCCAGTAACATCTCCATTCATCCTAGCCCTGAGATTTTAGCAGCCTCTCTTTATTTGTCCTTCCCAACGGTGCCGCATTAGAGGCTCTTCAGGGTGAGGGGAATGAGACCCATCATTGTTACTGCAGTTGGCATATTCGTAGATATTGAATACCTAATTCATGGATATTCATAGATCCTCCCATGTTCCAGTAGCTAGGTGGTCACACCCAGAAGCTGCCCTTGGCACCATGTAATCCCATCAATGGCCAACATCCGGAGGCTATAAAACCAAGCTCCTAGACATCTTATAGCCTAGTTCTCCCTCTCGGAGAATCTGTCAAGCTACCAAGAGTTTCCTACCCGCATGGGAGAGCCTGGAAAACTCCCCATGGCATATTCATATGCCAAAGCCAGTAACAATGATGGGTCTCATTCCCCTGACCCTGAAAGAGTCTCCAATGCAGCACCATTAGGAAGGACTAGTAAAGAGAGGCTGCTAAAATCTCAGGGCTAGCATGAATGGAGACGTTACTGAGACCGCTCAAGAAAATTGATGATTAACAGGATAATGATGATGATGATGATTCATAGATATTTGAATGTTTGGGTATCATGAATAATACTGCTATACATTTTCACATTCTTTGACAGCAGCAGTCCTCAGGGTATGTGATTGGGGTCATTCCTGGTGGTACCTGGGGACAGTGGTAGTGGGGATCACACCCAGACCTCCTGCATAACAAGCATGTAATGGCTTATTAAACCATTTCCTTGGCCCTTCATATACAGTTCTGTAGAAACACTTATTTCCCTTTTTCTGAAGTTGTTATTGAGATCCATAAATATTTTTATATACTGGAGCAATAGCACAGCAGGTAGGGCATTTGCCTTGCACCTGGCCAACCTGGGTCCGATTCCTCCATCCCTCTCGGAGAGCCTGGCAAGCTACCGAGAGTATCCCGCCTGCACAGCAGAGCCTGGCAAGCTACCCGTGGTGTATTTGATATGCCAAAAACAGTAACAACAAGTCTCACAGTGGAGACATTACTGGTGTCCACTCAAGCAAATTGATGAGCTACTATGACAACAATGCTACTTTATATTATTTTATCATTAATTTATTTCAGTACTTATATGTAATTGTATATTTGATTACTTTGGGGATCTCCCAACTAGTTCTCAGGGGACGTGAGGGTCATTTTGGGTGTTCCTCAGACAACTAATTCAAAGCTAGAGTCCAGGGATACGCTGATGTCTGGGCTTGAGGCTCTGAGACCCAGCAGGGGCACATTGGTTGTGTCAGGGCCCACTGGGGCCACACTAGTGGTATTGGGATGGACATCTGGTGACCGGAATCAAGCTGGGATCTTGCACATACAAAGCTGATCCCCTTGGTTCCCACAATATCTCCCTGGTCCCTTTAAGTGCATTTTAAAAGTTAATGAATTTTATTTATTTTAAAATTATCTGGATTCACTGATATTTTATGAGAAAACTAAGAGTGCTTTTTTAATTACTAAACTTCACCTTTCTAATATATAATAGATAAGCATTAATTTGGGCAAGGAAATTGGAGACTTGAGACCTTAACTCAATGAATAAAGATACTAAGAGCTTAAAATTGAGATGTAACTTCAAGATGTCAACTCCCAAGTTAGGCTGTGGAGATTGCCCAAAGGGCTGGAAAAACGCTTTGTGTAAGGGAGACCCAGGTTTGTTCTCAGGGGAATAGCCCTGAGCACTGCAGGGTGTGGACTTCCCAAAAACAAAACTCCAAATTCTATCATGTACAAGTTTTGTGTCCTTAAGCAAATTGCTTAAGCATTTTGAGCATATGCTTCCTTGTCTGCAAAATGGAAGAAAATACAATGAAAATGAGCTCATAAGATTGTTGTGCGAATTAAACTTGATACCTCTAAACAGGGTGCACTATAAATACATATTAATTGCTAATAATGATTAATAAGGTATATACTGCTATATTTTTCATTATAATAAAAACTTACATTGCTTTTGAAAATATTTAAGCATTTTAATTTTATTTGTATATTATTTGTGGACCACACACAGAGATACTCAGGGGTCACTCCTGGCTCTGTACTCAGGAATTACTCCTGGTAGTGCATGGGGACCATATAGGATACCAGGGATTGAACCTTGGTCAGACACATGCAAGGCAAGCACCCTACCCCTGTCATATCACTACAGCACTAAGAATTTTTATTTTAAAAACTAATTTCTTTATTTTGTTTTGGGAGGCCCACACCTGTCAGTACTCAGGGGTTACTCTCACTCTGTGCTCAGGTATCACTTGCAGAGGTGCATGGGAGATCGTGCATTGCTGGGATCAAACCTGGGCCTCCTGCATGCAAAGCTTGTGCTCAGCCCACGGTGTTCTCTCTCCAGCCTACAAACAACTTTGAAAGGTGGGATATCAACTTTATGGGTACTGAGTAATTTAAATGCTTTCTTATGTAATCAAATCATACTTAGTCTAAAACATTCACATTTGGGTGGGAAGGTGTAATGGTGGTGGGATTGGTGTTGGTTGGTGCATTGAATGTCTGTAACAAATCATTCTGAACAACTTTGCAAATATATATATATATATATATATATATACATATATTTGCAAAGTTGTATATATATGTGTATATATATATATATATCATTGTCACTGTATCACTGTCATCCTGTTGCTCATCAATTTGCTCGACTGGGCACCAGTAACGTCTCCATTGTGAGACTTGCTCTTACTGTTTTGGGCATATCGAATATGCCATGGATAGCTTGCCAGGATAGCTATCCATGCGGGCAGGATACTCTCGGTAGCTTGCCGGGCTCTCTGAGAGGGATGGAAGAATCAAACCCAGGTCACCAGCGTGCAAGGTAAATGCCCTACCCGCTGATATATATATGATAGCACTGATATATATATATATACAGATATATATATATATAATTTAATTTCACGTTTGACCCTGCTTCCTTGGTGTCTATGTTTTAAATTTAAAATGAAGAATTCACTTGCATTTTGATTCATCCAGAAGGAAGAATTTTTGCTTGTTTTTGTTTCTGTTTCTGGTTTGGGGCCATACCCAGCAGTGCTCAGAGCTGCCTCCTAACTCTGTGCTCTAGGATCACTCCTGGCAGTCTCGGGGTCCACCTGGGATGACGGGGATCAGAGACAAGGTAAACACCCAAAGAAGGGAAAATGTCTTGGCAAAAATTTTTTCATAAAGCTGCAATGCCATTTTTAAAAATTATTTTTTTAAAAAGGGGCCATACTCCATAGTTCTGGGGGACGCAAACCACTCCCAGTGGTGTTGATCCTGGGTAGTGCTGGAGGCCTTCAGGCCTGCTCTAGGGGACCAGAGAGTTCCTCAGAGCTGAGGACACAAATTCTAGCCTAGTCAAAGATATGTGCCACCATCATCCCCATCGTTTCTATCAGAAACCCCAGACCCTGAGCCCTCATTTCCTTTTCTCCCTGCGGAGGCAATGACTAATCTGTTTTCTGCCTCTCTGAATCTGATTATTCTGGAAATTTCATATAATTGGTAGCATAAAGGATGTAATTTTTAATGCCAGCCTTCTTTCATGCATCTTAGTGTTTGCAAGGTCAGTCCACATTGTAGCAGGCATCAGAACGTACTTTGTTCCTTTTTATGACTGAATAATGTTTCACTCTATGAAGGTATTCCTTTTCTTTTCCTGCCAAAGCTTTAGTTTGCATTTGGGCCATGACTTGGGATAGGGTTGGAGGGTGCTTGAAAGTCTGCCCAGAGTCTGCGGAGAGAGACTCAGGCAGAAGCTCTCGCTACCATAAGGGCCCCTCAGAGGCTAGAAACGGTGTCTTGGGTTGGTGGTGGAGAATCTTTCTTCCTTTCTTTTTTTCCTTTGCATATTTATTTTGGGCTGGAGCCATAGCACAACGGTAGGGCATTTGCTTTACACGTGGCCGACCCAGGTTCGGACCCGGGTTCGATTCCTCTGCCCCTCTCAGAGAGCCTGGCAAGCTACGGAGAGTATCTCACCACACAGCAGAGACTGACAAGCTACCCATGGTTTATTCAATATGCCAAAAACAGTAACAACAAGTCTCAAAAAAAAAAAAAGGAGACATTACTGGTGCCTGCTCGAGCAAATCAATGGGCAACAGGATGATAGTGATAGTGATATTTATTTTATTAAAACACTGTGATTTACAAAGTTATTCATAATACGGTTGTATCAGGTATTCAGTGTTCACCAATCTCACCACTAGTGTGACTTTGCCTTCACCAATGTCCCCAATATTCAACCCCTGCCCCTAAGCCCGCCCCCTTAGCAGGCACAAACAAATTTTTTTTATAATTTATTTATTTTTAATTAGTGAATCACCATGAGGGTACAGTTACAGATTTATACATTTTTGTGCTCATGTTTTCCCCATACAAAGTTCGAGAACCCATCCCTTCACCAGTGCCCATTCTCTACCACCAGTAAACCCAGCATCTCTCCCACCCTCCCCAGTCCCGTCTCCCCCCACCCCACACTGCCACTATGGCAGGGTATTCCCTTTTGTTCTCTCTCTCTCTGATTAGGTGTTGTGGTTTGCAATAAAGGTGTTGTGTGGCCATTGCGTTCAATCTCTAGTCTACATTCGGCATGCATCACCCTTCCCCCGCATGACCTCCGACCACATTTTACTTGGTGTTCCCTTCTCTGAGTTTCCCAGAATGAGAGACCAGCCTCCAAGCCATGGAGTCCACCTCCTGGTACTCATTTATACTATTCTTGGGTGTTTGTCTCCTAGTCTGTTATTCTATATTCCACAGATGAGTGCAATCTTTTTGTCTGTCTCTCTCTTTCTGACTCATTTCACTTAGCATGATACTTTCCAGGCTGATCCACTTATATGCAAACTTCATGACCTCATTTTTTCTAACAGCTGCATAGTATTCCATTGTATAGATGTACCAGAGTTTCTTCAACCAGTCATCTGTTCTAGGGCACTCGGGTTTTTTCCAGATTCTGGCTATTGTAAACAGTGCTGCGATGAACATATAAGTGCAGATGTCATTTCGACTATACTTTTTTGCTCCTCTGGGATATATTCCCAGCAGTGGTATTGCTGGGTCAAATGGGAGCTCAACCTCTAGTTTTTTGAGAATCGTCTATATTGTTTCCCAAAGGGCTGAACTAGTCGGCATTCCCACCAGCAGGGTAGAAGGGTCCCTTTCTCCCCACATCCTCTCCAACAGCGGTTGCTTTTGTTCTTTTGGATGTGAGGCACAAACAAATTTACTTCATATTGCTAATTATAACAGAAGGGTGAATGGCATTATCAGGAAATAGATCAATAAGAGTCAGTTTGTGTTAATTGTTTTATCTCACACGGAGATATGGTCACTGTCTGAGGCTTGCTGAGCTGGTTGGTGCTGTCTGTAAGCCTTCTGTCTTACTATTCCACTCATTCGGCTTAGTAGGCACCTAGGTAACTTTCCGGTCAAATTTGCTCCTACTGGGCTCTCAGCCCCGTTGGAGATGTTGCACGGTTACACAGGCTGCCACTTGCTCCAGGAGCCGCGGGGGCTGGGACATTTATATGTGGAAGAGTGTTGGGTGTGGGTGGGGGCTGTTCTTATTCCAAGAAGGTCGCAGAGTTTTCAGCCCGGAGACCCAGCAACCTGGGATGATTTGGCGGCTTGGCAGCTTGACGGGGGTCTTCCCGAGCAGTGAGCCCACCGGTCCATCCTTAGATCGGGCATCAGCTAGGTAGACAGGGTGTCTTGCTTGACAGGCTACACCTCGTCTAAAAGGGCCTTCCCGGGGACTCGCAGGCGTGGGCCGGGGGCGCTCAGCACAGATCCGCGTGGCCTGTTTTCACGTTCCTCGGGAGCCAGGCTAGTCTCCTGTTTTGTTCTGCTCCTCATTCACCTGGCGGAGCTTCCCTGGGTCCTGAGAGGGCGCCAACTGCACAGGGTTTCTGCATTTCCAGGAGGCGCTTCTGCGGCTACAGCGCCGCCCTCCCGGCCGAGGCCTCCGGCTCCCTGCAGGGCTGGGCGCAGAGCCCACGCTTCTGCTGACGGCGCTTCCAGCACCGCTGAGGTCTCCCGGCCAACAAGCGTTGCCCCGCGACTGAAATGCATGATTTCCCGGAGAGCACCGCAACGAAAACGCCGTGCAAGCACTGCAGCTGGGAGCGAGCTCCACAGCGCCCCCAGTGAGCACCACCGGAATGTGCACGAGGTTCGCAGCTAAAGGACCCCCAGGGAGCAGCGCGACCCAGCGCGGGCTACCCGCTCCTCCACCATCTCAACCGCCACAGAGGGAAGAAAAGCAGGCGACAGTGAGATGCCAGGTGCCCTCCCACTTCTCCTCAGCCAGCGCTTCAGTGCAGTGCCCTCCAGAGCCCCAACCTCAGGGTGGAACGAGACGCCCAGAGAGAGGGAGGGTGTGAGAGCCCCGGGCTGGGCAGGCCGGCCGGCCACCTGCGGCCCGGGAACCCCCACCCACCCCCGGAATGATCCGACACAGCAGTGGGAGCTCCTCCTTTCCCCGAAACAAGGAGCTAAATTCCAAAACCTGGTCCTGGCTGCTCCCAGAGGAAGGTGGCAGAGAAGATGGTTCTGCAGGTTGCGACTAGAACAAAAGTTAGAGAGCGGCCAGAGGGTGGATCCCCAATTCTGTCCAAACTCTGTGGCAGCAAAGGACAGGCCTGTCACTGCCCTGGCAGGGAGTAAGCCAGGACCCTGTTTATCCACTCATCAGCTGAATGGGTTGTTTCTGCAACTCGTTGCTAGGAGTATGAAATCTGAGCAAGTTCCCGCGCCATGTGTTTTGTATTCTCTTGGGCATCTTCCTAAGAATGGAACTGCTGTGTCATATGGTAATTCTGTGTTCAACCTTTAGAGGAACTGCCAACTGTTTCTGAAAGTGACTGTACCATTTTATAGCAAGACTCTCTCTCTCTTTCTCTTCCCCCCCATCTCTCTCTCTCTCTCTCTCTCTCTCTCATCTCTCTCAACACTCAACAGTGCTCAGGGCACACTCCTGGTTCTGTGTTCAGAGGTCATTCCTGGCAGTATTTGGGCATTATGCAATGCCAGAGATCACACCCAGGACAGCCACATGCAGGCAAGTGCCCTCCCCACTCTGTAGTCTCTCTGGCTCATTCCAAGGCTGACTTAGTCTGCTGAGGTTGATTGCTCTGCTCTTTGGATACCATCTCAGAAACAGGCAAGAGACTTTTTCGTCAAAGAATATCTCACTAATCCTAAGAGCTGAGTGTAGCAATCTAAAGGAGTACGTGTTTCTCAACTGTTTTCAAAATAAGATGGTTCATATTCTCCTGTCTAGGGAGAAAAGAATTTTAGCCTCTTTAGCAAAATCCTATAAACTTGTAGGTAGCACTTGTCACGTCTCACTCTAAGAGGCAGAGGCAGAGTTGGGTTTAGGAGCGAGTGGAGCAAGGAATGCTGGTTTAAGTTAAAAACAAAAAAACCTGTAAAAGGAGATACAGGCCCTGTTTCACAAGGACACTTGATTTCATTTACAAAATTCCTGATGACAGCAGTCAGATATCCATATGAGCTAATATGTGTTTATTGCAGTCACTCATGCATTAGCAAATGAATAATCCCACTTTCCCCCTAACTCCTAGTAGTATAGTCAGCTCCAACTACAGCATTCTGGGAGGAGGTGAGATATTACAAAAGGATGGAAAAGGAATCATTTTAAAGCCTAAGGAGTTTTAGAACCCGCTGCACATATTGCCTTTATGAGACCGCTTGGTTCTCCCAACAACGGCATGGGAGAAGCGCTATCATTTTCACTTTAACAGAAAGGAAAAAGAGCTCCAACAGTTGAGTGACTTGCTGATGGTCACACAGGCCAATTGGGAAGATCCGGCATTTTAACTCCCGTCTCTGCTTCCAGAGGCTCTGAACATCCTCTTTCTAGTCTTAAAAGAGCAAACACAGTGGGACTTGGAACAGGGAACGAGGGAACTTGGGAATTGGGACGTGACAAGACCAAACTTTGCCTTCTCTTCACATTTTCCTGCAGTCCCCGGTTGCCGCCACCATCTGCTGGCAGCAGCCCAGGCCCCTGCGGATGCAACTGTGCAGAAGTGCTAATGAGTCCCCACATGCTCCCGGCTCAGCAGAGCTCTTGAACTAGGGTAGGAGCCAGCGAGCACCGCTGCCCTGGCCACACACCCCAGCAAAACTTCCTAATTTGGAAAAGTCTTTTCCATCCCATTTGTGTACAAAGAACACAATCTCGCATTTAAGAAAAACAAAATGCCTTGACAGGCAAACATCAGAGGGGACCCTGGAGAGCAGGAAAGCTCGGGAGAAATGCCAGAAGGATCAAGTCTAACTCTCAATACTGTGCTCAAACCGGGGGCTGGGGAAGCAGGGAGAGTTGGGAGGGGACAATGTTGGGAATGCTCCATCAAATTTAAATGAAAATTCACCAGTTCCCCCTTTCGGAAGAGGGTGCTCTGAGTGGTGCTCAGAGGTTTTGTGCTCAAGGATTGCTTTCAGTAGTGCTCTGGGGACCAGCTGATGCCAGAGATTGAGCCAGTCCTCCCACGTGCAAAGCCCTTTGAGCCATCTCCCTGGCCTCCTAACCCTTTGTTTGCTTGCTTGTTTTGTTCGTTTTGGGGCCACACCTGCAGTTCTCAGGGCTTACTCCTGACTCTGTGCTCAAGAATCACTTCTGGCTGTGCTTGGGGGAACCACATGTGATGCTGGATAAAGTGTGTGATAGAACCAGGGGCTCTGATGGTCTTTGGGTCCCATTCCCACCTCCACTTTCTAATTTCCCTTAGTGCCGTCAGCCCCTCAGCCCTTCTGGAGAAACCTCCCAAAGAAACCCCAAGTACACAAAGTCAAGTCAGCCCCAGCCCTCCACAAAGCTTAGCGAAACTTCCCCGTGCATTGTTCGCTTCTCCCAGACTTCCCCTATGTTCCCTTTTCCCAAACCCTACTTCTCGCTACCACCTGCCCCTGGATGACAGCAAGTCCAATTAAATCACACTCAGTGATACTTGCTATAACTGAACCTCCCTCAAGCGTGCACCTCAAGAGTAATCAATATGCACAGACCTCTCTTAAAGGTTCTCAGAGTTGCATTGTTTCATTTATGTGGAAGGAAATTGTTGATCAAGGGACCTTCCTGTTCCTCCCCACCTCCCCCACCCCCTCCCCGCAGACCACACCAGCCTGGCTTGTCTTCCCCGATCAGGGCCACCTGGGTGGAACTAGCCCTTCTTGCAAAGTCTCAAGATGGAGATTTTGTTTCCTCTGCATGAAAATCTACAGCTAATGCCTGAACATCATCCCTGTTTAATTATACTCACTAACCAACTGACCCAACTTCCCCTGGGAAGACGCTTATCCGACTCTGACTCATACGTTACAGCATGTTGGATTTGAGGAAATGGATAATATACGCCCTGCTAGCTTTGGAATTTTAAACAGAAACCCACATGCCTCTGCGTCTCCGGCTTACTCCCAAATATGGGAGAATGTGTGCGCTGGCCTCTGAGGCAGGAGGCCAGCTCAGTGTGTCCCTGGCCAGCCCGCATCCACTTAAAGGAAAAGGAACAAGCCCCGGATGGGGCGAGGGGCTGCCCCATAAAGCACTGTGTCCCTTTTCCAGACTTTTCTTGTTGATGACATGACAGTGAATGTCTTGTTAAAGGAAAAATGCTTCCCTTTAATCAGAGACTACAGAATGTCGTCTAGGGGCTGACCCTGAGCCAGACAGGGCAGAGCAGGCCCAGAGCTGAGGGACAGGAGAGCTGAGGAGATGCTGAACTGCCCGCTGCCCTGCCCCAGGCTCCTCGGGGAGTCAAGGGTGCTGGGGCGCCTGCTGGAGCACTCCTCTTCTATCTGAGGATGTGGGGCTTCTCTTCCAGAGCAGGAGACAGACGTCCACTTCAGCACCTCACTTCCTGGTAAACCCTGCCCTTCCTTATTTCCACACCCCCAAGTTGTTCACATGCATCTTTGCTTTCTTTCTTCCCCTGCCCTTGTTCTTCTTTTCTTGAAATTTTTTAAAACTATTTGGTTTGATTTGATTTCTTTAACTGTTGGGTTTGGGGACACACCTGGCTATGTGCTCAGGGATGTCCCTTTCCATGCTCAGGGGACCATGGGATGCTGGAGATTGAAGCAGGGTCTCCTTCTTGCAATATGGGTGCACGAGACCTTTGAGCTATACCTCTGCCCCTTATTTTTATTCTTTAAAATGTGTTGCCTGAAAAAAAAATAGTATAGAAATGTAATGGCTCCCATTTATGGAGAATTTTCTAAGCATAAGACACTGTGCGATAGCACATAATATTCATCACCCCCCAAACGTGATACATTTCTAGGAAGTAGATTTAGGATCACCCCTATTTGTGCTGAAGAGATTAAATTTCAGACAGGTGGAATACTCAGTCCAAAGGTTCATAGCAAGTCAGCTGAAAAGCTAAGATTTCAACCCAAGGGACTGGAGCAACAGCACAGCGGGTAGGGTGTTCGCCTTGCACACGGCCGACCCGGGTTCGATTCCCAGCATCCCATATGGTTCCCTGAGCACCTCCAGGAGTAATTCCTGAGTGCAGAGCCAGGAGTAACCCCTGTGCAACGCCGGGTGTGACCCAAAAAAAAAAAAAAGATTTTAACCCAAGTCTTTGCTTCCAAGGTTTGGAAGATAATATTGCATGAGGATAATATTTGCAGCCTTTGAAAGGGGAGGGGAGCAGAGAGACAGCACAACACATAGGGCACTTAACTTACACAGGGCTGACCTGCGTTTGATCCCAATACCCCATGAACACCACCAAGAGCGATCTATGAGCACAGAGCCAGGATTAAGCCCTGAGCACTCCTAGGTGTGGCCCAGAAACAAAAGAAAAGGTACAAGGAAGAAGATTAAGGAGATAGCACAGGGGTTAGCCATGCAAGCTTTGCGTATTCCCATGGTTTGCTCCTCGGTACCATATGGCACCCAAAGCACTATAAGGTGTGGCCCTGGAAGCCCTCTGAGCACCACTGGGGGCCCCAGTGGTCTCCATCACCACAAATCTCAAGCAACATCACAGCCTCAGTCCCAGCCTTCACCCCTCAGGCCTGGTGGGCTGAGTATCACTGTGAGTGTCCCAGGGCTCCCTGAGCACTGCTTGGGAGCCCCCTGAAGTTCAGAAACAATAAAGTAAAATAAGTACAGGGAAGGGAGAACTATCAGTCATGACTCAACGCTGACCCTATCTGGGCTTTCTGGGCTTCTCTCACATATATGATCTCGGCATTTATTTTTGTCCAATTTTAATGTAATAAAATCTGGGGTTGGTTGGGCTTCCAGGAAGAGAGACAGAATGAGTCACCGAATGTATTCATCCGGATCTCTCTTTCCTTAAAAAGCTCTCTCTGGGGAACCTGCACTTGGCCGAGCCCCAAGCACTCTGCCGGTGCCTGATTGCTCAGGTGTCTGGCTTAGAACGACAGCCAGGGGCACAGGAGACACCACCACAGTGTCTCCAGAACTATTGCCAGGGACAAATTCCTCTGTGATCCTGGCCTCTGCTCCAGGCTAGAGGGTTGAGGGCTGTGGGATTGCCTCTCTCCAAAGGCTGCTGGTATTAGAGCCAAATAAGGAACCAATTGAGCCAATCAGCCTAGAAATGCAGCCACGTCATTACTCCAGAGAGCAAACACTGCATGTGTCCTGGAACGCCACCAAAGGCCCTCCTGTGGGCGGGGACAGTGATTCCGTGGCAACACACAGGCTCCAATGTCTGAGGTCCTGAGTTTGATCCCTGGTACCAAACAACAACCAAATAAGAATTAATAAAGTTCCTGCAGAGTTTGTAATCCTGTTCCCCTCTCAGGGCTGGTGATGAGTGAGAAGCTTTGGGGCAGAAGTGTTGGCAGACAGGGTTGTGGGGTGGAGGGTTGCAAGTGAGGCCACCTTTATTGGTGGTTGTCGTGCTCACATGAGCTTCTGTAATTTGTACCAACCCTGCTGCAGGGGGTCAGAGACCTGTCCCTGACCAAGAATGAACTGACACTGACTTCAGGGGGCGATGACATATCTCTGCTGGGTCATGAGACCTGAACTGAACCAGTAGAGCAAACACTTGTCACTCAGTTCTGTGAGAAGCTAATCAGGGACTCAGGAAACTCGTCTTTCCTCCCTACCCACCACTGGCCACCCACCCCACCCCCACTACTGACACAACTACACAAACTCAAAACTAAGTATCATAAAGGAGTACAGGGCCGGGTCAATAGCACAGTGGGGAGAGCACTTGCCTTGCATACAGACAACCCCAGTTCCATCCCCAGCATCTGATATGTCCCCTGAGCACCAACAGGAGCAATCCTGAGTGTGGAGCCAGTGACCCCTGAACATCACTGGGTATAATACACACACACACACACACACACACACACACACACACACACACACACACACACACACCCCTCAAAAAGGGAGTACAGCTTCTAAATTTTGCCATGGTAAAAAATAATAATGCTAATAATAAGGACGCAGTCCAGGCTAAATATTCTATTCTCTATCCTTATTCCTGTGTCTATCCATTACTCAGGGTTTTTTCCTGACTACATTATTTTACTTGAACCCCTTCACTTATGATGTAAGGGGCCAGAGAGATCACTCAGTGGGTTGGAGCACATATGTTCAATGTGGAACCTCCAAGAATGGCCCCTGAGTGAACCCCCACAAATAAAGGCTATTATTAGTACTATAAACCAGGAGTTATTAAATATTTTTGTTAACTTTTCATGAACAGAAAAGTTACCTAATCATTAAATATGCAACTCTTTATATTTTCAAAGGAAAGCACCCTCAAGTGATCAAAATCTAAAAGAGGAAAAAAGGGGACACAGAGAGAGAGAGAGAGAGAGAGAGAGAGAGTACAGCGGCAGGGTGCTTGCCCTGCACACAGCTGAGCCCGATCAATCCCAGGCAGCCCTATGGTCTCCTGAGCACTTTCAGGAATGATACTTCCAGGCACAGAGCCAGAAATAAGTTCTGGACACTGCCAGATAGAACTCCAATCCCCCAATAAGTAAATAATAAAAAATAAATAAAGAAGAAATACAACATTGCTAATATCTCTAGGACCTCCCAGAAATATTATCTCAAGGGTCATGTTAGTCACAGATTACTCTTTCCCACTTATGAACTCAAAACAAATGATGAATATACATATTTCTATAAGTGCAGTTGCTTGTCATGAAGCTTGCACAGACCTTACTTTGACAGATAATGTGAAATCAGTTTTTAATGCAATGGTTCCAGTTGCTCTATTCCATCACCAACACTTAATATCCTGTTTTTATTTTTGTATCTAGGTCACACCTGGTGATGGTCTGGGAGTTACTTCTGGCTCGGCACACAGGAATTTCTCCTGGTGGACCTTAGGGATCGAACCCAGGTCCGCTGCATGCAAGACCTGCTGTACTATTCTCCAGCCATGATATGTCAATTCTAACTAAACAAAATATCCTCAGAATTATTTTTCCTTGCCTGGTTCTGGGCCAAGAAAATTTGCATAAAGGATCCTGAAAGATAGTACAGGGGTTAAGGCACCAGACTTGCATGTGGTGAACACCAGTTCAATCCTTGATACTGCCTATGTTTTCCCAAGCATCACCAGGAGTGACCCCTGAGCAAAGAACGAGGGGTATACCCTGAGCACAGCTGGGTGAGGCCCCAACCCAGGGAGGGAGAGAGGGAAGGAAGGAAGGAAGGAAGGAAGGAAGGAAGGAAGGAAGGAAGGAAGGAAGGAAGGAAGGAAGGAAGGAAGGAAGGAAGGAAGGAAGGAAGGAAGGAAGAAGGGAGGGAAGAAAGGAAGGAAGAAGGAAGGAGGGAAGGAAGGAAGGAAAGCAGGAAGGAAGGAAGGAAGGAAGGAAGGAAGGAAGGAAGGAAGGAAGGAAGGAAGGAAGGAAGGAAGGAAGGAAGGAAGGAAGGAAGGGAGGGAGGGAGGGAGGGAGGGAGGGAGAGAGGGAGGGAGGGAGGGAGGGAGGGAGAAAGTTCACATAAGATTGGAAGTGATGAGAGCTGAGGCTGTGATGATAGTACAGCAGGTAGGGTGCTTGCCCTGCATGTAGTCGACTTGGGTTCAACCTCTGGAAACCCATATGGTCCCCTGAGCACTGCCAAGAGTGATTCCTGAGCTAGAAGCAACCTCTGAGCATCACCAGGCATGGCTCAGAAACAAAAGGGAAGAAAGAAGAAAGAAGAAGGAAAAGGAGAAGAGGAGGAAGAGGAAGAAGATTGGGGGTGGGGGCAGGCCTCTGGGCTGTGTGGGTCTTCCGTTTCACCTTGCCACCATGAGATAGCAGATGGGCCTCCTCCGCACCCCACACCCATCTTACCACCCCTCCATCTTTCGGGTTCGCTTCAACTGTCTCTTTCAACTTTCCTAACCCCTGAGCCTTGACAAAGCTCTCAGCAACTCAGCAGGTGACCCACATCATTAAAGCAGGAGCTTTGGGAGGCACCAGGGAGACCAGCAGAGGCTCCTGCTCAGCCTCCTGGGCACCAGGCGCTCTTGCATGGGCAGCTAGCACAGGAGCCCATTGGGTCAGAGCCACAATTCCACAACGGGCCTCCTCTGCCCGCTCATTCCTGGCAGTGCTGTGTCTGCGAGCAAACTGCCTGGAGCCTGCGTTAGGAGAAACACCTGTGCGCCTCACGCCTGGAGGGCCCCTCAGCACGTGCCCGCGTGCTCCCGTCCTCCCTGGAATATTCCCACTGGGGAGCACGAGGCCCAGAGAGGTCCAGGGCCGCCCCGGGCTCCCGAGGCTGCAGTGGATCCGGGCCTGGCGTGGCCCTGCTCATCGCGCTCCCGCTGACTCAGACCCCCAGAGCATCTCTCTGAGCATCTGACGCCCTGAGCTCCGGAAGGTGGAGGAGCTGCCTGTGAACCCACTTTCTGGGCTCTGCAGAGCCCGCCGCAAGCTTTCTTCTTGTGTTCTAACTAAATTGCAGGAAGGCTGCCTTCCCAATCCCTTCCAGGAAAGAAAAGAGAAAAGAAAAGAAGAGGGGCTGGAGCGATAACACAGCGGTAGGGTATTTGCTTTGCATGCGGCCAACCTGGGTTCGATTCCCAGCATCCCATATGGTCCCCTGAGCATCGTCAGGAGTAATTCCTGAGTGCATGAGCCAGGAGTAACCCCTGTGCATCGCCAGGTGTGACCCAAAAAGCAAAAAAAAAAAAAAGTAGAACTTGGGTGTGTGGGGGGACAGGGTGCAGGGGGCGGGGGTGGGGTGGAAATCAGAAAGAACCCACAAGCCCTTCCTGCCAAGGCCAGATCTCTGGGAGACCAAGAAGCAGTCCCCATGACAAACCCTGGTCCCTACAGAATTCTCTCTATATTTTATTTTATTTTATTTTATTTATTTGCTGTAAGGAAATTTGATTGTAAGGGGGAGGAGAAAAAAGAATGCAGACTTCTCTGGCAGGAGAAGAAAGCCCCTGGAATAAAAAGAGGAAGTAAAAGAAAGCAATTGCACAGCCCAGGTTGGGATGAAAGAACTGTTCTCTTTCAAAAGAGGGCTGGAGATGAGGCTCTGGAGCTAGGGTACGGGGGGAGGCAGCTGCCTTGCATGTGGCCGACCCATATGGCCCCCTGAGCTTGCAGGAATGATTCTTGAGTGCAGAGCCAGGACTAAGCCCCGAGAATTGCCGGGTGCCCCACCAAAAAAAATTAATAAATAAAAATAAAACAGGAGCTGAAGATATAGTGCAGTGGGTAGAAGGCATTTGCCTTGCACACAGCTGACCAGCATCCCATATGGTCCCCCAGACCCTACCAGTAGTGATCCCTGAGCACAGAGTCAGAGGTCAGCCTTAAGAGCTGCCAGATATGGCCCCAAATCCAAAATAAATAAAATAAAAAAGAAGTATTCAGGGCCAGAGACGTATCTCAGCAGGCTGAGCATATGCGCTGCATGAAGGAGACCCAGGCCCCAATCCCAGGGACTTCTAGAACGACCAACACACTGAGCTGGGATTAGGGGCAGTCCCTGAGCATTGTGGGATGTGGCCCCCAAAGAGCCATCATCGTTTATGGGGGCCACACACCCAGTGATGCATAGGCATTATCCTGGCTCTGCATTCAGGAATCACTCCTGGCGATGCCCGGGCAACCGTCTGGGGTGCCAGAGATTGAACCCAGGTCAGCCCCGTTCAAGGTAAGTGCCCTCTGTGCTGTGCCATAATAATCACCTTTCATCGTGTATTTATCACTTTCCTCTCCTGAGACAGGTCACACAGGATGTCCTGAGTTCTTTCAATGAACGCTCCTTCAGACCCAGAGGTAATGGGGAGGGTAGCTAAGGCTTTGCCAGACCATGGGCAGGGCTAGGTCTCCAGGGGAGGAGAAGCCAAAGGCAGCTTGGCTTTGGACATTCACCGACAGCTTCCTGGCTCGTTTTACAGGGACAAGAGTCAATGGGGTGTTTCCATTCTACCCCAGGCCTGGGCCCCTCACCTGGAGGGTGGGCCCATTTGAAGTGCAGACTGGCTTCCAGAGGCCAACAGACCCAGGGAGAAGTGATAGCGATGAGTGTGATTGGGCAATGGGTGACAATGAGAGGATGCTGGTGGCTTTCTTGGAAGAGGAACTAAAAATGGGCGTCACAGTTAAGGTCTCTTGCTTTGTTTTCTCTTCCAACGACTGCTAACAGCCTCTGGCCTTTTTCCTGACAGGCCTCTGTCACTGTCCCTGCAGAAGAGACTGTGACCCCACAGGCTGGCTCCTGAGCTGGGAGCCTGGGGCTGGAGGACAGGCCACAGGACGGCCCAGGGGTAACAAGATCCTGCCCCAGAGAAACAAGGAACTGAGTGTTGAGAATAACTTCAAGAAAGTCGTGGGTGTTTCCTCTGTCAGGGAAACAAGAAACCGCAGTGAGATAATGGATGGCTATATTCAGGTCACAGATTATCAACTGCCACGGCTGCTTCCTGTCCAGAATTCGATGAAAAGTCTTTCGCTTTACTAGAGCTCATGAATTCTGTGAATGTGGCATTTCATGATGGGGGGCTTGGCGGGGGCGGGAGGGGTCCCTGGAGATCTAAGCACACCCCGAGATGGGCCTGTTCTGGAGAGCCGCTGCCCGAGTGCGTGGGGGGTGAGGCTCCAACAGGGGGAATATCTTTTCCTGAATACTGAGCAGTTTTCAGGCTCTTGGCCTAAGTGACTTTTTGTACCTTATCTCATTTGACTATTCATCGCCTGATGCAAAAGACAGGAGTCAGTGAAGATGCGGAGAAATTGGAGCACCTAAATATTGTTGGCAGAAATGGGAAATGCTACGGACCCTGTAGAAACAGTGCAGAGGTTTCTCAAGAGAGACAGAGACAGAAACAGAGAGAATAATAGAACCATCACACGAGCTAATATTTATCCAACAGAATTGAAGTCGGGATGCTGGAGAGAGACTCGTGTGTTCATGTCGCTGCTCTCAGGCTGTGGGCAGGACCCAGAGTCTGTCGATAGCTGTTTGGATAAGGGCAGCGTGCCGAGGGCCAGGGAGATACGCTCAAGTGGGAGAGCACATGCCCTGCGTGGGGTGGGGGGGCTGAGTTTTTTCTCTAGTACTGCACGTTGCCTCCACCCCGTCCCAGCACTGCCAGGCGAGGCCTGGGGAGCCCTGCGCAGCCCCAGTGTGACCCTTACTTAAAAAAAAATTAAAAAGAGCCAAGGATCTCGCTGAAAGTGCTGAGACTCATGTTTTGCATGAAGGAGCCTAGCCTTGATCCCCAGCACCTCAAAGTCTCTCCAGCACTACCCGGAGTGACCGCCCTGCACCCCGAGTGCTGCTGGGTGTGACCCCAACCCAAAATAATAATAATAATCAATTAACATGCAATGGATGTGTCGGTGGAACATTAGTCATCCTTATGAAAAGGAAGAAACCCCCACACTATGAAACAATGCAGTTTAAACATGTGCTACGTGATAGCAGTATTGGACAAGTACTATATGATTCTATTTATATGAGGAAGCTAAAATCATCACAGTTTGGGCTGGGGAGAGAGTTCAAGTGGGAGAGGACGTGCTGAACATGCACAGGGCCCTGAGTCCACCCCCAGCTCTGCACGGCCCTGCAAGCACTGTCATGGAGCCTTCCAGGAGGCTTCCAAGCACCCTCTGTGTGAGCATTATTGGGGCTAGCCCCGACCCCCAGCCCAGCAACCCTGGCTGTAAAACAGTATTTCATGAAAAATACTGAATTAGGGCCTGAGCGATAGCACAGCGGGTAGGGCGTTTGCCTTGCACGCGGCCGACCCGGGTTCGATCCCCGGCATCCCATATGGTCCCCCAAGCACCGCCAGGAGTAATTCCTGAGTGCAAAGCCAGGAGTAACCCCTGAGCATCGCTGGGTGTGACCCAAAAAGCAAAAAAAAAAAAAAACTGAATAGTATTTTTAAATTATTTCCATATTTTAAAAGTACAAGGAAATCATCAGACTCCTAAAAGCAGAGAGCATGGGTTGCTGGAGGCAGATGGGAAAAGAAGATGGGAAGATGCTAATCAAGAGGTTTAAAGTTTTAGGGAGTCCAAGAGCTAGTACAGCTGGTAAGTGTTTGCCTTGCACATGGCCAACCCAGGGTCCAGGCCCTGTACTGCGGATGGTCCCCTGAGCATCTCAGCACAGAGCCAGGAATAAGCATGGGTATGTGTGTGTGTGTGTGTGTGTGTGTGTGTGAGAGAGAGAGAGAGAGAGAGAGAGAGAGAGAGAGAGACAGACAGACAGACAGACAGACAGACAGACAGAGAGATAAACAAAGAGAGACCATTTCCTTCTCCACTCACCCCTCTGAGAATGCTAAAGTGTTACTTATTCTCTCATTTATTTTATTTTTTTTCAAAATTTGGCAGAGGGAACATACCCAGTGTGTGGAGTGTGGAGGTAGAGAGAGGACCATCCCGAGATCACTCCCTGAGACGTTCATCTTGACTCTGCTTGGGAATCCCAAGGCTATGCCTGGTGGTGCTCCAAGGCTATGGAGTTCTGGGGCTAGAATTCAGGTCCCGGGCATGTGCTCTACCTCTTGAGCTCTCTCCTGGCCCTCTATTTCTTTTGGGGGGTGTGGGAGATGGGGTTGGGGCCCCTTTGTGCTCAAGTCAGTCCCTGCAGTGTTTAGGGTACCATGCAGTGCCAGGGATGAAACCAGGGTGAGCAAGGCAAGCCCCTTCCCTTCTGTGCTATCTCTCTGGTCCCCTCTAAGTAATTTTAATCATAAAAAATAACTTGTGAGCACTTTGACAAGTACATCTACGTATAAATGTGTGCACACATGTTTTTAATGAAAAATTATGAGCCGGAGAGATGATAAAGGGGTTAAGGCATTTGCCTTGCACACAGCTGACTCTAGTGTGATCCCTGACACCACATATGACTGGACGCATTCCTGGAGCCCCAGAGCGCTGCTGTGTGTGGCCCTGGAAGACTCCCACAAGAGCCCAGTAATCTTCAGTGTCTCCTTGGGTCCTACCACAACATCTCAGGTCCAGTTGGTCAAGAGATGTCAGGAGGGGCCCCCATGTCTCCTGAGAACTCTTGGGAGACCCCAAAAAGGAGAAACTAAAATTGTAACTGATATGTTCTCTTGACCGGCTTTTCCCTCTATGGCTCATGAACATCTTCTAATGCCAGTCTTGAAAGATGTGCCTCATTCTTTTTCATGCTTGTATTGTGTTCGATTCAGTAGTATGCCATAATTTAAGTGGTTCCTAACCCTCTGTTAACACAATGCCTCCACTCGTGCAGTACTGATGAAGCACCAATAGACAACACTTAAGTCTGAGGCTGGTAAGGGCAGATCCACCTCAGGAAGCCCAGAGCTAAGAGTGCACATGCACATTTGTGTTCCACGGGACAGTGTTGAAAGTGGGGAACTCTAAGGCCAGCATGCCCCCTCCCCACCAGACTAGCTGTTCTACTGGCTCCACAGGCAGGGTTGAGGACCCCCAGAGGGAGCTTCTGGAATGAGAGCTGAACGGAGCAGACACAGTTTGCTTTAGATGGACAAATTGATTTTGCAGAAAACAGGAAATTTCTCTCATGCTTTGAGTCCTAAAATAGAAGAAATATGTTATGGTGCACAGGGCGTGGGGAATGGAGTTTGTGCGGAGTTGTTTTCTTAGAAACAGATTCACTTTCCCTTTCCTCTCAAGGCCATCAGTGCTGTTGCTCTAACGACGCCCGCACCCTTGCGGCATGGAGGCGCTTGCACATGTGCTCACTGGGAGTCACACTTTTCCTCCTGATGGTGCTCCAGCTCATGTTCCGTCACAGTGCTGGCTGGGCCTCACACACCGTATTGACAGTGCTAGCACACGTTTGGTTACAGCGGGCTGGACATCACACCCTTTTGTTGTGGTGCTGGGAATCTCAAACAGCAGGACAGAACTTCTGGAACTTCCGGGGTCACGCGCAGGTGTATGAGGAGAGAATATCGACAGCGAGCATGCAGCTTCACTGGCTTTGGGGTTTTGAAGCAAATGCTTTTGCCATCAAGATGTCCTCGGGCCCCTCAATTTAACAGGACAGACACTTCTTCCTTGCTTGATTCCTTCTTTCCATCCTACCACCCTTCTGTCCTTCCTTCCTTTCTTCCTTCCTTCCTTCCTTCCTTCGGCCACACCCGGCAATGCTCAGGGCTTACTTCTGGCTCTGCACTCAGAGCTCACAGGATCCTGTGCAGTGCCAGGAACCAAACTGGAGTCAGCCGTGTGCAAGGCAATTGCCTTCGCCACTACCCAATCTCTCCAGCCCCGGATGTGGCATTTATCCAATCTCACCACCCCCAGGCAAGCTGTCACTTGCCTGGGGGTGGTGAGATTGGATAAAAAAAAAAACTATTTACAAATAGTTTTTCACTGAAAAACCAAGGAATGACCATGACTGAAGAAAGTTCACACAGCAGTGGAATGAAGGGGAGCAAATACCTCCAGGAAGGGTTGGTGTATTGTGGGGTCGATGGGTTCCTCCTTGCAATGCTGGGGGGAGCCAAGGGTGGTCTGGCCCAGCCTTCCTTTCCACTCTCTCCTGCAGGTTCTCCCCCACACTCAGATGCCTCTGGCCCCCAGACCTTCCCTCTGTAAATGTTCCGTCTGCCCAGCCCTGCCCAGGCCCTGGCCTGCTCCTAGTATCCTTTTACTCAACACAGAGCTTCAAGGAGATTGTTTCTAAACTCCAGCATAAATTAGGTTTCTCTAGAATAGTAATAACCTTGTCCTTACCATTCAGAGGAGTAATCACAGTGGAACAATATCTATTTGTGTGATTATTTGCTTAATGAACTGCCTGTCTTATATATTATTGAATTTCTGAGATCTCCTAAATGCCTGCAACAAGATAGCGTCCATTAGGCACTTGTTGAGTGAGTAAATACCTTTAGAGGGCATTTACTATCAAAATTATCCAGCAGTTGTTGTGTGCCCCCTGGAAAAAAAAACCTATCCTACAAACACGCAACCAACCTGAAGATACTCGGCTCTCAAGTGTTCCTGGGTGCATTGTTTGCAGTAGGAAAGTGCTGGAAAATGCCTGCACTATGGCACATAACTCTATGGAAGGAGTATCACAGAATCACTCAAAATAATGACAAATATATACACATACTGATTTTTTAAAAAATGTCCAGGGGCAGGAGAGGTAGTACAGCGGGTAGGGCACTTGCCTTGGGCACAGCCGACCCAGGTTCGATCCCCAGCACCACATATGGTCCCTGAGCCCTGCCAGGAGTGATTTCTGAGTGCGGAGCCAGAATCAACCCTTGAGCATCACTGGGCATGTTCCCCAAACAACAACAATAAAACTGTTGAGAGATGAGGGATGGGTGGTGGATCATTGTATGACTGAAGCCTAATCATGAACAGTTTTGTAACTGTGTATCTCACGGTAACTTAACCAAAAAAAATTAAAATAAAATTGGTTGAAAGGGATGAGGGACCGGGAAGATATCTCAGAGGGCTGAGGTGCCTGCTTTGTCTACGGAGCCCCCAGAGGTGGAGACTCAAGGGGCTAGTCCCAGACCACACATCCCTCTGATAGTCCCTCTAGGAGCAAGTTAAGCCTGCACCGTGAACGCCAGAGAGAATCGCCAGCTTCCTGCAGGAGAGAAGGGCTGTCCATGCTCATCACAGCACGGAGAGAGGCCCTTCCTGCAGAGCCTCAGCTGCTGGGTTTCTGTCAGAGCCTGAGAGATGTGGGGGAAGAGAAACGCCCCAATTAGAGGTACAGCTTGCTGGACAGCTGAGGTCCAGCTACGCACCAGAGAGCAGTTCCCCCGGCTCCGCCCAGAGCATCACTGCTCATATCCACCTGCTCCTTCCCCTGGGACTGCTGGGGGCTGGGGGCTCCGCGGTAGAGCACATGCCCTGTATGAGGAAGGAAGGGAGGGAGGGCAGGAAGGAGGGAAGCCGGAAGGAAGGGAGGGAGGAAGAGAGGTTAGGATGGAGGAAGGAAAGGAAGGAGGGAAGGAGGGAGGGAGCGGGAAGGATAAGGGGCTGGGAGGAAGGAAGGAAAGGAGGGAGGAGGGAAGGGAGAGAAGGTGGGAGACTGGAAAGGAAGAGCACAGGCTGTCAGTTCCTACCTCAGTTCCTCTTGCATATCTGCACACATATCTAGCTCCAGGCAGACATGCAAACATGCTCAGAATTCCCAGACCACGTTAACTGCTCCCACACTTGCCCTGAACGTTCAGTCATGTGAACCCTGCAGCAGGAAAACTGCTGAGCTGTCACAGGCTGTTGTCTGGAGCCTGACCCTTGGGAGGACCAGCCTGGGGCCTCGGAGGTGGGGGATCCGGGTGAGCCCCCGGCACTGTCCGTTCAGGTGGACCCTGAGCATTCCCCCTCATGCTGATAACATATGCACATTTGGATTGCAAAATTTCACACAATAGCAAAGAAGTACAAAGAACAGAATCACCTCCAGCCTCACACCCTCACAATAGTATGCTTAGAGATAACTTTTGAGTATACATTCTTCCAAACTCAAAAATCCCACCTGTATAAACTCATATGCAGGCATCGGTCTTACCTGTAATGTAGACCTGGTTGATATAAATGCGTTGGTCTGGAGCTTATTTTTTTGTTTTATTTTATTTGGGGGTCACACCCTGAAGTGCTCAGGGATTATTCCTGAGTCTGCACTGAGGAATTATTTCTGGCAATGCTTGGGGGACCATATGGGATGTCAGGCATCAAATCTGGGTAGGCCTGATGCAAAACAAGCTACTTTACCTGCTGTACCCAGTTACCTTCTTCTTTTTAAATTGGGCATAATCTAAGACTTCTAGAACAGTCGCAAAGATTGCACAGAGTTCCTGTATAATTTTCATGCAGCTTGTCATAGTAGTGACATCTTCCAAACACCTAAAAATGGCCTATTTGTCAAAACTAAAAAATTAACATTAGCAAAATATCATTAGCCTAACTACAGACATTATTCAGATTTTACCCATTTTTCCAATATGTCTCCTTTTCTGTTCCAGAAAAAGGAGCAGATGTTCCTTTTTGTGTTTTCCGTACCACATTGCATTTAGACAAATAAGTTTTCACAAATTCCACCTGCTCCTTACATTGCTCCTTTTCTTTCCCACCCTAGACGCCACCACCAAGCAGTCACTGTGCCTTCCTTCCTATGTCTACCTCCTTGCTTTCAAGCTAAATTTCTGCTTTCCTCGGCTCGAGCAAAGTACAGCAGACAAGGCCCTTGCACTGCACAGCTGAACCTGGCTTCGAGCCCCAGCACCACATATGTTACGCTGATCTCTGCCAAGAGTAATCCCCACGCCAAGAGCTGGGAGTAAGCCCTGAGCACCGCCACGTGTGGCCCCCAAACAGAACAAAACAAAGCAAAACAAAACAAAACAAAACCTCTGCCTTTCTTATTAACTTCTCCACTAATGCTCCTTGGAGGCACCACAAGAATGATGCCTGCCCCAAGATTCCTCTGTTCAAATAGCCCTGCTCCCTGCCCTTTCTCTGGAGCGACCTCAGCCAGGAGTTTGGTCCAGGGATCCTCTCAGCCAGGATGGCCTGAATCATTGTGTCCTCACTTCTGTCTGAGCACGTCTTGCCTGGCCCCTGTAACTCACTCCAGTCTCATCTCAGCTCTCTTGGGGCTTGTAGCCTGGGCCCTAAGCCTTACCTGTTTTTTTTTGTCTCCTTAATCTGCTCCCTGGGATATTGTCAACTCTGCAAACCAAGGATGAGAATGGGGGTGGCGTGGATGGGGTGACCTAGAAAGTGGGGATTCACCTTGGTGGTGAGGGTGGGTGAGTAAGGGTGCAAGTGTCAAACAATGACATCAGTACTATTGCAAACCATTCTACTGCAATAAAAACAGCAAATTTAACAAAGTAGGGCTGGAGTGATAGCAGAGCGGGTAGGGTGTTTGCCTTGCATGCGGCCGACCCGGGTTCAAATCCCAGCATCCCATATGGTCCCCTGAGCACTGCCAGGAGTAATTCCTGAGTGCAGAGCCAGGAGTAACCCCTGTGCATTGCCAGGTGTGACCCAAAAAAAAAATTTAACAAAGTAATCTATTTTTTAAAATTTTTTTAATGAATCACTGTGAGGTACAGTTACAGACTTACAAACTTTAGTGCTTACATTTCAGTCATACAATGATCGAGTAGCCATCCCTCCACCAGTGCCCATTCTCCACCACCAATGTTCCCAGTATCTCTCCCACCACCCCCACCTCATCCCTCCCCTGCCACTGTGGCAGGCACATTCCCTTTTAATCTCTCTCTCCTTTTGGGTGTTATAGTTTGCAATACAGGTATTAAGTGGCCATCATGTTTGGTCTATAGTCTACTTTCAGCACACATCTCCCATCCCAAGTAAGTCTTCCAAGCATCCTTTACTTGGTGTTCCCTTCTCTATCTCAGCTGCCTTTTCCCCCAGCATGTGAGACTAGCTTCCAATCGTGGAGCAATCCTCCTGGTCCTTATCTCTACTATCCTTGGGTATTAGTCTCCCATTGTTACTTTATACTCCACAAATGAGTGCAGTCCTTCTATGTCTGTCCCTCTCTTTCTGACTCATTTCACTTAGTATGATACTCTCCATGTCGATCTACTTATATGCAAATTTCATGACTTCATATTTTCTAACAGTTGCATAGTATTCATTGTGTAGATGTACCAGATTTAACCAGTTATCTGTTCTGGGGCACTTGGGTTTTTTCCAGATTCTTGGTACTGTAAACAGTGCTGCAATAAACATACAAGTGCAGATATCATTTCTACTTTTTTGCATCTCCAGGGTATATTCCCAGAAGTGGTATTGCTGGGTCAAATGGGAGCTCGATTTTTAATTTTTTGAGAATCATCCATATTGTTTTCCAAAAGGGCTGAACCAGTCGGCATTCCCACCAGCAGTGAAGGAGAGTCCCCTTCTCCCCATATCCACGTCAACACCGGGTGTTTTTTTTTTTTGCTTTTCGGGTCACACCCAGCGATGCACAGGGCTTACTCCTGGCTCTACACTCAGGAATTACTCCTGGCGGTGCTGGGGGACCATATGGGATGCTGGGAATCGAACCCGGGTCGGCCGCGTGCAAGGCAAACACCCTACCCGCTGTGCTATCACTCCAGCCCCCTGTTTTTGTTTTTTTGGATGTGGGACAGTCTCTGTGGTGTGAGATGATATCTCATTGTTGTTTTGATCTGCATCTTCCTGATGATTAGTGATGAAGAGCATTTTTTTCAGGTGCCTTTTGGCCATTCAGATTTGTTCTTTGAGAAAATTTCTATTCATTTCATCGCCCCATTTTTTGATGGGATTGGATGTTGTCTTCTTATAGAGTTCAATAAGTGCCTTGTATATCCTTGATATCAACCCCTTATCAGATGGGTATTGGTTGAATATCCTTTCCCATTCTGTAGACTGTCTTTGTATTCTGGTCACTGTTTCTTTTGAGATACAGAAGCTTCTTAGTTAAAGATAGTCCCATTTGTTTATCTGTTTCCATTTTCTTGGTCAGTGGCATTTTATCTTTGAAGATACCTTTAGCCTTAATGTTGTGGAGGGTTTTGCTGATCTTGTCTTCAGTGTACCTTCAGTGTACCTTTGGATTCTGGTCCGTTGTTGAGGTCTTTAATCCATTTTGATCTGATTTTTGCACATGGTATTAGGTAGAGATCTGAGTCCATTTTTTTGTGTGTAGCTGTCCAGTTTTGCCAGCACCATTTGTTAAAGTGGCTTTCCTTGCTCCACTTCACATTTCTTGCTCCCTTATCAAAGATTAGATGATCATATATTTGAGGGTGTGTGTAAGGATATTGAACCCTGTTCCATTGGTCTGTAGATCTGCCTTTGTTCCAATACCATACTGTTTTAATTATTACCACTTTGTAGTAGAGTTTGAAGTTCGGGAAGGTGATGCGTCCCAGTTACTTTAGCATTCTTGGGGGCTTGTTGTTCCAATTAATTATTTTTAAATGCTTCTCAAGGGGGGCCCTGGGAATGTGTCTCAATGCTATAATGCCTCTCCTGCAGGGCTGAGACCACCCCAACCTCACCAAAGGTAGTGTGAGCTCTCTGCACCCAAGTGTGGGACCCTGGTGAGCACGAACATGGCAACAACAAAACAGAAGAGCAGAGAAGGGGAGATGCCCCCAGATGCCCAGAGCATTGTGTGTTGATTTCATGGTCATTCCCTAAAATTGTCTCCAGATTCCAGATGGTCTGCAACTATTCCAACCATATGGGGAAGTCTCAGATTTTCTTATTACTAATGATCTTGTGTGAAACATTTTAGGGTAAAAAAATTTTTTGGAGAGGAGGAGTGTCTCTGGAGCAGAAAATTGGCCAAAGCCCTAGTTCAATCATGATATCACCGGAAGGCAGGCGCCCTCTTTGACTGGTTCCTACTTGACCTTCTAACAACATCCTTCTTCCCCCTGCCCTCACCCCCGCCCCCATAAGGGGCTCTAACTGTGGTGTGCTTTGTTGTTGTTTGGGTTTTGGAGCCACACCCAGCTGTGCTCAGGGATCACCTCAGGTGTTGGGGGCTTCCATGTCATGCTGGGGATCAGACAGGGGTCAGCCCCCTGCAAAGCAAGTGCCTTACCCCTTGTCCTATCTCTCCTGCCCTGCTGTGTGTTTGACATATGTCCTTGGAAATCAATGTGCATCCTGCATAGATGGCATTCTTCCATACATCACACTGCACTTCTTCTTTGCATGACACAAGTGTTTAAGATTGCCCTGTAGCTTGAGGTTCTCTGGGTTCTCTAGTCTGATTGCTGAACTATGCTTCAAAGCCTCACCTTTTCCCTTCCCATTCTCTGGAGCTGAGCAGGAACCATGCTGCTTCCACACGCAGTTTTCGGACAAATCAACCCATTTGTGTGTCTTTAGGAACCGTGGAAGCGATTGTCTAGTACAGCCTCCCAAGAGTGGCGTGTGACTCTTCATGTGTGGTATATTGACACTCAAAAAATGGAGTCAGATGGCTTCATCTCTAAGCTTATGTTTCCCTCCCCCATATCCCTGCCAACACTGGGTGGGAAACATATACCTTGCCTACCTCTTGCCCGTCTCATTGATACAAAATGACGTGTTCTACTCTGCATTTCTCAGAACGTTTCTCAGGCTGAGCAGCTCTTCGCACTTTTGCCAGCCGTTCTGATTTCCCTTCTGTGACTTCCTAATTTATCCATTGCTCTTTTTTTCCATTCAATTTCTAGTCTCTTCCTTGCTGCTGTAAAGAGCTTCCCATGTATTTCAGATACTTTACAGCGTTAGACATGGCAGCTCTCTCCTTCCGCTCTGCGTCAGCCTCGGTCTGTTCCTGGGCCAGAGCTCACTCACGGCAATTCACCTGCTGAGTTCCAGCCGCTACCAACTCTTCCAGCCTCTGCTAAGTTTTCTGCCCTGACACAGAAGTAGAGAAAGAATCCTCTCTTGAAAGCCCTTGGGTCGGGCTTATCTGCCAAGGCTGCCCTCCAGAATGCCCATCATGATGTTATTAAATTCCAGACAGTGCTCGCCTTTTTATTTTAAGGTTTTTTGGGTCACATCCAGCGATGCTCAGGGATGACTCCTGACTATGTGCTCCAGAATCACTCCTGATGAGCTCGGGAGACTATATGAAATGCCAGGAATTAAACCCAGATCAACTACATGCAAAGCAAAACCCTAGCCGCTGTCCTATCACTCTGACCCCTGGATAGTGCTCGCTTTGAGAGGCGCCACTAGGAGGAGCTTTGGGGAGGCTGGCAAAAATTTCTTTCTTAACCTCAGTGGTCCTGCCTTTAAATGATCACTTAAACTATACATATGTTTGTGTGGTTTCTTTTCCTATGATTAATTTTACAAGGAAAAGATAAAATTACATTTTAGTTTCATTGACCTTTCCTTGTTCTGACACTCTTCTGATTATGGACTGAAACTCACAGGGGCCAGAGCAATTTACAACAGGTAGAGGCTTCCATAGCTGACCGGGCTTAGGCCCTCATGGTCCCCCAAAGTCCACCAGGAGTGATCCCTGAGCACAGAGCAGGAGAAAGCCCTGAGCACTGCTGGGTGTGGTTCAAAACAAACCCAAAAAGAATAAGAAGACTGAAACTCACTTTTTGTTTTTTTATTTTGGGGGATTGATGGGCTTGGGTTCATTCCTGGTGGCGCTTAGGGGTTATTCCCTGGCTTTGTATCCAGGCACAGTGCTGGGGGACCATACGTGATGCCAGAGATAAAACTGCACGCAAGGCAAGTGCTTAACCACCATACTACTGCTCTGGCCCCTTGGTTTTTATTTTTAAGAATATCTGAAGCAATCTAAACAAAACTGAGGCAATAAAAGAGTTAAAGGAATAAAAGAATTAGTAAATTTAAAATAGAGAACCTATTATTGCTATCATTCCACTTTTTCTTCTGTTTTGTGACCACACCCAGCTGTACTCAGGGGCTTCTCCTGGCTCTGTGCTCAGGAGTCACTCTTGGCGTGATTCAGGGGATCACGTGGTATTTAGGGGCCTATGTGGAGTTGGGGAATGAGCCAGAATCTGCAATAAGAAAAAGGCCTTCACCCCAGTACCACCTCTCCAGCCCCCTGCATATTTTGTTATTGGAGTATATGGCTAGTCCCAAGTGGGATAAAACTGTTAGAAAGGTGGGAACGTTCCGAGCTGAGGGGTCTGCGGGTCACTCGACCAGAGCTTCCTCCTGGAGAATGAGGTGCGCGCCACGCAGGGGTCAGCTGGGGCCTAGCACATGCCAAGCAACACAGCTCTTGAACAATCGCCCAGCTGGGAGATTCATTTTTTAAAATTAATCCAGTTTCTGAGTCTGATAAATCTGATTCTTACACACAGAATGCTTTGGAAAATTGGCTTTTGGACCATTACAGTCTGCTTTGCCTCTTTCCTGGCCCCTGATAAAAACTAAGTACTTACTTAAGCCACAATCTCTGTCTGTGAAATCCCGAGTCATGACAAGGGGCTGGCCCGGGAAAGGGGGATGGGGAGCATGATTCAGGAGCCTCTTGACCCTCATGGCCCTCATGTTAGCATTCCCACAGTTCGAGAGAGGTCTTGGGGAATAGACAAAACAAGAGGAAGAGGAAGAAACTGAGAGGATGCTGTCACAAGCAACTTTGAGGACCTCAAACATCACACACACACACACACACACAGACACACACAAAAGATTTTTTGAATTTTTGAAGGTCCATTTGAAGCTAGGTTATTTTTTTCCTACAGTTTAACATTTCCATCGGCAAACTGCATCAGAATCAGGGTGGAGGGGCAAAATAAGCTGTAGTGGACAAAACCGGTTTTACACACTGGACTAAGTCTGAAGCAGGACTTTGCCAGGTCTCGCCCGATTTTAGCCTCTGCCACTAAACAGGCAGGTTCATTAAGCTGAGGGATCCCATGTGTTATTTTTGTTCCAAACAATCTCTGGGTCACCAGTAGGTTCGAAGGGCAGTGGACAGTACAAAATAAATTATTTCCGCTCTGCTTTGGGGCAGGAGTTGGGGTTCAGGATGGAAACACCCGAAATATGGTGGTGGGGAGGTGTAATGATGGTGACATTGGTGTTCGAATATTAAATGTAATCAAATATTGCAAACTACTTTATAAAATAAAAAATTTTAAAAAAGAAGACTTTGGGGTAGGGAGATAGTACAGCAGGTAGGGCATTTGTCCTGCACACGGCCGACCCGGGTTCAATCCCAGGCATCCCATATGGTCCCCCAAGCACCACCAGGAGTGACTCCTGAGTGCATGAGTCAGGAGTAACCCCTGAGCATCGCTGGGTGTAACCCAAAAAGCCAAAAAAAAAAAAAAAAAAGAAGGACTTATGGGCTTGAATGCCACCATTGACTCATAGGGAAATACCACATGGGCAAGAAGGAGGTTGTGGGGTTTGAATTTTAGGGTAACTCGCAAGATTTGCTTTCCAGATGCCTCAGAACAAGATGGAAACTGGACCAGAAAACTCAGCAGTGCCCAGGGGGCCCCAGCAAGCCTTCCTGCTCTTATTCCCATGCTGGGAATCAGGGATCATGACCCAGCCAGCCACATGGAGGAGGCAGCTCCCAGCTGAGAGAGGCCGTTTCTGGTCACCCTATAGAGGTCGGAAGCTGAGGAGGCCATGGAGTCACAAATCCCCATCCAGCAAGCTGCCTGCGCACAGCCAGCCTGCCTCCTCTCCTTGGCAACCCCCTCAGAACTCCTGAAACCAGAGTGAGGCCTCCGCTGCCGTGAGGTCTCAGAACTTGCCCCTTTGGGTGTCAAGTAATCTTGCGGTCCAGCCCACCTCTCCCGGCTCCCCACCATCCATCCCCGCTGGCCTTGCAGCCTGATCCCAGCAGAGGGCGCTAGAGGGATGCAGATGAAGCCGAGTGGGCCCAGCAGGTCGTGAGCTCAGGAGCGGCTCCCTCAGCCGCTCCTGCAGGATCTCTCTCAGCCCCCCTACCCCCGCAGAGACTGCCCACCTGCAGTTATGAGGCACAGGGCCAGCTAGGAGGCAAAACTCTTGAGTCTCCTCCTGAGAGGGCCCCCCCTTAGTCCCAATTCTGCTCTGAGGTGAAGACATTTTCTCTATTAAAACATACCAATTTTGGGGCCAGAGTGTTAGCACAGTGGGTAGGGGGGTAGCCTTGCATGTGGCCAACACAGGTTCGATCCCCGGCATCCCATATGGTCCCCCTAGTACTGCCAGGAGTGATTGCTGAGTGCAGACCCAGGAGTAACCCCTGACATTGCCAGGTATGAACTCCCCCTCCCAAAAAAAGTTTAAATATATATATATCAATTTTTATGGAAAATGTACACTATTGAAGGGACAGGTGTTGGAACTTCATATGACTGAAATCAATCATGAACAACTTTCTAACTCTGTATCTCGCTGTGATTCAATTTTTTAAGTGAAAATTAACCATCCCAATTTTAGTCATTTGAAATTTATTTTTACTACTTCTGTTTTCATACCCTTAATTTGTTTCTTTTGGTGACAATTTCTTGTTTTCATCAATCACATTAACAACTGCTTGCATTTTCATGGTGTGTGTGTGTGTGTGTGTGTGTGTATGTGTGTGTCTAAGAGGGAGATTGAATCCAGAATCTTAAACATGCAAAGCACATGTTCTACCAATGAGTTTTCTCCACACACACCCTCACACCCCCCAGTCAACATCTTGATGGTTTTTAATGCCAAAACAATGTCACAGAAGGTGGTCAAATGTTCTTGCTTAACCAATTATGGCTCACACACATCTGAGGCAGGCTACCAGTGTTGTGCAATCTTCGTGGAAGGAACACAAATTCACAGCAAACAACTGTGGGCTCTGCAGGGAGCAGGTTGCGGGGAGGGGGTTGTCTCCGACAACAGGACCAGCTCTCCCTCCCCTTATTTCTAGTTGGTATTGGATGCAGGAGAGTAGAGGGTTAAGGCCTTGTGTACATCTATCCCTGGTTCAATCCCCGGTACCATAGAGTCCCCTGAGCACCACTGGACGTGAGCCCCAAGCACAGAGCCAGGAGTAGCCCCTGAACACTACCAGGTATGGCCTCCAAACCAGAAATAAATTGTCTTTTAAAAATAAAGTCTAGGGGCTGAAGCGATAGTGCGACGGGTAGGGCATTGCGTTGCACGTGGCTAATCTGGGCTCAATCCCCCGAGCATCGCCAGGAGCGATTCCTGAGCACAGAGCCAGGAGTAAGCCCTGAGCACTGCTGAATGTGGCCTCAAAACAAAAGTAAAATAAAACCAAAATAATGAATTTGATATTGGAGTTCCTCTATACATGCAAGGCTCAGGGCGAGTGGCCCTCTGGGTCCACTTCTCACTTCCTGCTCCCACTCCATGAAATCTTACACTCTACAGAGGAGAGAAGAGGGGAGGTACCCAGCTGCCTGCTCCAGCTCTTCCAGCTCCCAGACTGCCACTGGGCAGTGGAGGCCAACACTGCTGAAAGAGAGAGCTTCCCCGTTCCTGCCGTTCTCTGTCCAGTGTCCCTGTGGGCCCACGGGCCTCAGCCCCACAGCCTCTTCCTGCATTTGTGTTGTTTGTCTCAGACAGGAAGTCTTCCTGGAAATCCTCCAGAAAGCCAACATCCTCCTGTTGACCCGGGAACACTGGCCTTTGGTGTGCACCCCACCCATCACCCCACCTCAGCCCCATGCTGCAACCCAGGGGCCGGAACAGGCAGAAGTCATGTTCCCAGGAACCGGGGTCTTGCCCTGAGCCTCTTCCCTTCCCCACAACATGAAAAAACAACAGTTTCTTGCAAGAGAAGAAAGTGAGGAAGAGCTAAAAATCTCAATCTGGATCCGCTCCCCTTCCCTTTCGGCAGCTGTGTGGGGATGGCATCACATGCATGCTTGGTCATTCGTGGTACTTGCACCCCTGGCCTGGGGCTGGCTTAGTGGTTGTGCCTGCACACGTGCTTCCTCAGCCATGAGGCTCACTGACATTCTGGAGAGGGGAGGTTGCAACAGTGTTTGCTCACGTGCTTGGCAGAGTGAGCTTGCTCGGGGACTCCCACATTTGTGGTAGTGGTGCTCACTACGGCTCGCACATACCTGGCTGTGGTGCCCTGGAGGGATAGACTCAGTGACGACCCCCAGACAGCAGAGACGCAGGGCCATGCTGCTATGGGCAGCACCAGGGATCGAACTTACAGCTTCACGATTACAAGGTAGGCCCTTTTGACAGAGTCATACCCTGAGTGAAGTTTTGAATATTTTTTTTTGAGGGGGGAGGTCACACCCTGCAGGATCCCTGGCCCTGCACTCAGGGATCAATCCTGGCAGGATTCAGGGGACCATGTTGTGTGCCAGAGATGGAACCCGGGTTAGCCATGTGCAAGGTCTTACCCATTGTACTGTGGCTCCAGCCCTGAGGCTTTAAAAATTTTAAGAAAATCTGCAAAGTGTACAAGAATTCTTTTTTATTTTTATTTTTTTTTTGCTTTTTGGGTCACACCCAGCGATGCTCAGGGGTTACTCCTGGCTTTGCACTCAGGAATTACTCCTGGATGCCGGGGATCGAACCCGGGTCGGCCGCGTGCAAGGCAAACGCCCTACCCGCTGTGCTATCGCTCCGGCCCCAGTGTACAAGAATTCTAAGAGAACAACTTGCACTTCCTACAACCCTGCGCTTCTTTGCCGTCCTTTTCCCCACTGGGATACTAAACTCTGAGGACCATCATTTGCCACCTTGTCCAGTCACCAACATTTAGCTGCCACGGGAGATGAGACGGCGACCTTGAGTGACAGGCGAGGACCGTGTGTAGCCACATTCCTGGGAAGGAGGCTTTCGAGGCCAAGAGCGGAGAGTGACCTATGGGGTCTGTGGAAGGTTCAACCCGCTCAGTCCCCAGCTCTGGATTTCTCACGGGGCCAGATGTCCTTGCAGCTGGCCTGTGCTTTATGGGAAGATGTCCGTTCCCACCCGCTGCTAGGAGCATCCCCACACAAGGAACTAAAATATTTCCAGATGCTTTCAACCTCCTCTGGTGGGCAAGCCTGCCACGCTCCCAGCAGGGGGCGCTAGACTGGCAAACTGGTGAATGCCAGGGTGGGATCCCAGCTCTTCCGTGAGCTGGCCACGCCACCCAGAGGATTTACCGTAAGACCCTGCAGTCTTGCCCACCACACTCATCTTCCCTGAGCCTCAGTTTCCTTACTAAACAGTGGGATTTGGTGACAAATATCTCACAGGCTGGGCTGGGATGATTAAAAGCACTAACTCATGTGAAGATTACAGTGCTTCACACAAGAGAACATTCCAGCATCTGTGGGTAATGATTAGCCTCTCCCCCCCCCCCCGCCTCAAATACCACTTAGAAAACCACCTGACCTCACTTCTCCGACTTCATTTCTCTACGCACCCCATTCCATTTTTAAGGCACTAACACTCATTACTCCAGACCGTCCCAGCCAAGTGGGGGGCCCTGGGGACCCTGCAGTGATACCTGGCCCAGTAGCTCTGAGGTCAGAAGGGGCGGCGTGGTGCTGCTCAAGCCCACTGTGGGAACAGTCTCGAGGTAGTCAATCTTCAATTGAATGGGGGTGGGGGTGCTAGTCAGGCCGGAGCTCTAACCCTGTGAGAAAGCCTGCTGGACCCCCACTGAGTTTGCAGACTGGGGAGGTGGATTTTTATTTTATTTTATTTTATTTTATTTAATCACCGTGACAAAAGTTACAAAGCTTTCAGGTTTAAGTCTCAGTCATATAATGATCAAACCCCCATCCCTTCACCAGTGCCCATGTTCCCCCACCAAGAACCCCAATATACCCCCTTCCTACTCCCCCCCACATCTGAGTGGCCAATGATCTTCACTTTATTCTCTCTATATTTTGGGTACATTCAATATTTCAACAGAGAACTGACTATTATTATTTGGAATTTCCCCCCAACAATCAAATCTGCTGAAAAGGCTTCATTTGATAGTTTGTTTTCCATTGCTGAGAATGAAGATTATAGGAGCTCGCACAGCCACTCTTGCGGCCGCACGGTTTTGGATTTCTGTTGTTTTAGCTCAGCTCACAGTCTAGATGCATTTCTATAAGTCTCTGGGTGCCAAAATGGGTTAGTAGACCTCCTGGATCATAGTCTTTAAGGAGCAGAGGGGCCGGCCGTGTCGTGCGAGGCTGCTCTGGATCTCATCTGGGCTGAGGGCGTGCTGGTAACACCCCCATCCCATGATCTCTTGTGTGCCATGTCACGACAAGCAAGTACCTCTGGGTTGTGAGTCTTAGAAAATGGCAGATGCCACGTGGGCACTGCTGCTCCTGTCGCCGCTATTGTCCCCGCAGAAAGTGTTGGGAAAGAGAATCCTTTCCTGGGAGGTGGATTTTAGGGGCGACTGCTGGTGATGCTCAGCCAACTGGGCTTGTGGTTCAGAATCGGGGCCCAAGCAGTACTCGGGGACCATCAGGACCATCCCGACAGTGCTGGGCCGGGCATCCTCCAGGATCACACCCGCAATGCTCAGCCCTGGAGTGGGGATAAACCTAGTTGGGCACGTGCAAGGCCCAAGGCCTGAGGCCAGCACTACCCCTGGGCCCCTTAGTCCAGGTCTTGCGGCCCCACAGTCCCACCCTCCCCAAAGGGCTCCTGAACACCTGTCAGCACCTGTTCCAGGAGGCCCCACCTCGGGAGCCCCCAGGCTCTGGACTTCCCCGGCCTGAGCGCTGACACTGCTGGGTCATAGTCTGGATCTGTCTGGATCCCTCTCTGAGCAGGGGTGACCGTGGTGCTCTCGGCAGAGTCTCTGAAACGCAGCCCTGGGGCCCCATCTGCAAGGCGTGAGTCAACTTCACTGAGGTGTTAGCGCTGGGCCGGTGACTCCTTTTCTCTTCCTCCCCTGACACCGTGGAGGGTTCTTCCCAGGCCTGGTGGTGGTCAGCGTTCTCAGAGGTTTCGTGGCACCAAGTAAGGCTCGGGCCACCCAGTCTCCATCAAGCAGCTATGGGGCCAGTCTGAAGGAGACCAACCATGAATTCTGTGGTTCCAAACAGGGCTCAGGGGCCCAGGGCCACTCTGGTGAGACTCAGCCTACAGGTGTGAGGGTCATGGGGTGCTGAGGATTAAACTTGGGACAAGGACCCTGGTCGAACTCTTGGACCCATCATTCCGAACCCCAACTACACCTGTGAAATGGAGTCTTGTGAGTTAGCGACTGCACTTGCCTGAGTGTGGACCAGAACTCTCATCCAGGCCACTGGCAAGAACTTCCCTGTCCCCCAAATGCCCTTTTCTAAACTGCCAAATGGACTCAGTGCAACAGGAGACAAAGGTGGCAGCAGAAGTGACAGTACTAAGGAAACGGGGATGCGGAGGGGAGGTAGGGAGAGGAGCTGACTCAAAGGGCCAGTGGGCCTCGTTTGCAAGCAGGAACTCTGGACTTGATCCATGGCCCTGCGTAGTCCCTTAAGCACTGCCAGGAGCAACCCAAAACCCCAAGCCTGGAGTAGCCCCTGGGCACCACCCGGTGTGGCCCAAAGACTAAACCAAGAGGAGGGAAATCAGTTATATCCCAGCATGTCATCCAGGGCCTGGTCCTAAACTGTCCACACACACACACACACACACACACACACACACATATGTGATGCATGTGTGTGCGCACACACACACACACACAGAGAACACAGAGGCTTGGGCCCTTGGGCCACTGTCACCTGCAGGATCCTCCCTGCTCCCGCGTCCAGCTGGGCCCAGCCCCAGGAGGAAGAGGCCTCAGTCCTGAGTCATTTCCCATAGGGCTGGGCTTTACCTGGGGCTCTGAGTCATCACACCGAGGCCAGGGAGGGTGACACAGCTGCCCACCCAGGAGGCAGGGCAGCTGTGGAGCAAGTCCCAGTGTCATCCTGAGAGCCAGGAGCCCCTGCCACCCTGTGAGGGCCCCGTTGTAGGCTCAGCGTTTTCTCTCTCTCAGCTCTGCTCCACAGCTGTGGGGATCCTTCCCCTCCAGCCACCCTTCCCAGGCCTTCCCAGGATGCAGAGAGGCTGGAAGACCCATGTCTGATGTGCCTCCACACACACAGGTCCCCTCCTCCATCCTCTGAACCCAAGAGAAAGTTCAGGGTCTCCGAAGCAGCAATGAGTGGGCTGGAAAGGTAGTATGGCAGATAGGGCACTTACCTTGCCTGCAGCTGACCCAGGTTTGATCCCTGGCACCACATATGCCCCCACTCCCCCAAGCCCACCAGAAGTGATGCCTGAGTGCAGAGCCAGGAATAAGCCAAGTGTAGCAAAGAAAAAAAAACACAAATAAAAAACAACAAAAAATAAACAGCAATGATGAGGCTGGAGCAATAGCACCACGGGTAGGGCATTTGCCTAGCATGCAGCCAACCCGGGTTCAAATCCCAGCATCCCATACGGTTCCCTGAGCACCGCCAGGGGTAATTCCTGAGTGCAGAGCCAGGAGTAACCCCTGTGCATCTCTGGGTGTGACCCAAAAAGCAAAAATAAAATAAACAGCAATGAGCACGCCCACGCCATGGCCACTGTAGGGACTTCCTGGTGCGGGTCTGCGGAGACCAACCACGCCAGCAGAGACTGCCTGGGCTGTGGCTCTGCCTCTCCACTGGGCCTACGCTGCAGCTCTAGCAAGTGTTTCTGCTCCTTGAGAGCTGTAATAACTGCAGGTGGCTGGACAAGAATCACCCAAGATGCCCCTTCAAACCCCTGCTGGCCATGAATCTATTACCTTACGTGGCAAAGACCCTCGGCAGACTGATTAAGGGCATGAAGTGGAGAGATTATCCTGGCTTGTGCAGGAGGACACAGCATAGGGCGCTTGCTTAGAGGGAAAGAGCCATAAGGAGAGGCAGGGGGTGCCACGTAAAAGTAGAGGTCTGAGTGACGGGCCAAGGGGCAGGATGGGACAGCCTGGAGAAGCCGGGGGAGGATTCTGCCTAGAGTCTCCAGTCCTGCTGGCCCATCAGAGCTTTTTATGCAGTGAGGGCGTGTCCCAAGCGTGACTTAGGTGATCCAGGGGCCCTTCCAACGACTTTGCCAAGCAGACCAGAGATTCAGTGCAAAGAGCTGAGGACGGAGGATTGCTTGGGCCTTTGATACTGGGGATCCCCGGACCACCCCGGCATGCTGAGGACCCCCAGAGCTGTACCCACTCACTGGTGCTCAGAGGACCATGTAGTACCAGGAATTGAACCCGGGTGGGGTTGCTGCCAGGTCTGGTGTGCTCATCAGAACACGTCCCCCTGGATTGCCCTGACATTGCCGGGCTTTCTCTGAGAGGAAAATAGCCTGGACAACACTGGCACCCTTGCTTGGGCATCAGGGACTCGGAATGTGTGATTCCCAGACCTGCTTCTCTAAGAAGTTCCCCAGATGAGCGGATACAGGGGGCTTTTGGAACTTTGGGAAGCATTTCCACAGCCCTCTGTCTGCTCTGTCCCCGGAAGACCCATTGGTTCACTGATAAGATGAATTTCCTAGATTGGTGAGTTTTCATCATTGGCAAATATCAGAATCACCTAGGGAGCCTACTGAAAAACAGCCGCCAAACTAGGTTTGGCTTAACTAGGTTATGGGGCACAGCTCCGTGGGTGGTACAGATGCTGCGTTTTGGGCATCAGAGTCACAGCTCAGTGACCCCAGCCTTGAGGCTAGAGCAGAAGCCCCCAGAGGGCTTGCTTGTCCAGACTGCTGCGCCCCAGCCCTGGAGGGTCTTTTTCAGTTGATCTGGGGTGGGGTCTGGGAATTCACTCTTCTAGACCAGACGTTCTCAACTGTTTCTTCTGACTGGAATCACCTAAAGAACTTTTACAATTCCTAATATCTTGAGAGAGCTAGTACAGGGGTTAAGACACTGGCCTTGCATATGGCTCATCCAGCACCAAAGCCACACCAGCAGTGATGCCTGAGCACAGAGCCAGGAGTCAGCCCTGAGCATTGCCTGGTGTGGGCCCCAAACTAAAACAATTCCTAGTGTCTTTCTAATGACATGGTTGGGGACCAGACCATAACCCCGACAGTTATTTCAGAATCATCTCGAAGGGGGGACCCTGGCATCTGTAGTTTTAAATCCATTCGGGAGATTCTGTATGCACCAGGTTCTAGATGCCAGGGATACTGAAGTTGCTGACAATGGTAGTTGGAAATGATCACTCTGGACAAGAACTGGGCACTAGAGTAGGTCATGTATACATGATAACCTTTCATATCTGAGTTACAAACCATAATGTCCAAAAGGGAAGAGAACGAGAGAGAGAGAGAGAGAGAGAGAGAGAGAGAGAGAGAGAGAGAGAGAGAGAGAGAGAGAGAGAAGTGCCTGCCATAAAGGTAGGCTGTACATGAATGAGGGAGGGAAACTGGGGACATTGGTGGTGAGAAATGTACACTGGTGAAGGGATGGTTGTTGGAACATTGTATGACTGAAACCTGACCATGAACAACTTTGTAACTGTCTATGTCACAGTGATGACATCACTGTATCACTGTCATCCTGTTGCTCATCGAGTTGCTCGAGCGGGCACCAGTAACGTCTCCATCATGAAACTTGTTGTTACTGTTTTTGGCATATCGAATACACCACGGGTAGCTTGCTAGGCTCCGCCATGCGGGTGAGATACTTGCTGGGCTCTCTGAGAGGAACAGAGGAATCGAACCCAGGTCAGCAGCGTGCAAGGCAAAGGACTGGGCTGAGAACCCCACTAGCCATAGTTCTTACCTAACCCGCTGCGTTCCCATACTCAAGCTGCAGAGCTCAATAACATGCTAAATGCGTGTGATTGACCCAAATACCAGAAGTTGCGTCTCAATTCTAAGAAACCAAGAGTCAAAGAGCTAGACCCAACATCTGTAGATCCCGTCAGATGCACTCGGGCCTGTCACTGATGGGAAGGTTTAGAAGTCCCTGGAGTGCAACCACAGTCACGGGGCAGAACAGACCTGGGATATTTAGGGAACACATCAACCCCCATAGGTTTGGCTGACATCACTCGGGTAATTATTGTCACAGGAAAGCTGTCCAGAGGAGTGACAGGATCACAATCCACAACCCTCTCCCCCCCCCCCGCCACCCTCCCCCCAGGTCCAGATTGCCCATGGATACTGAAAGCCCACAGCTCCCCCCCACAAACCTAGCTTGGTCACTACCCACAAGACTTGACTTGCGGGAAATCTATTAGGTGGACCAATTCCCAAGGAAGCACCCCCAGGGTCGTGGTCAGAAACAGGCCTTTAAAGGCCTGTTAATGAGGGAGGGAGGCCAGAAACAGGCCTTTAAAGGCCTGTTAATGAGGGAGGGAGGCCAGAGACGGCTGACTGACCCTGGGCTAACCACACCTCAAACTTGCCACAAGGGATTGTATGTCACATAGAGCAGAGGCAGCGCAAAGATTTGTGCGAAAGCAGCTTGAGAAGATGCTGTCGTGTGCAGAAACGTTTTGCTGGACACCTCCAGTTAGGTTTCTCTTCTCACCCGGTCAGGCCAGTTCACAGACTTAACTCTGGCCTTCCACCCGGAAGGCTGAAGTGGGGAGGTCAGAAGTCATTACTTCGCTTCTCCACATTCTCTTTTTTAAGATGTATGCAAGAGGCCAGAGAGAGAGTGTGTAAAGAGAGTGCGTTTGCTTTGTATGTGGCTGCCCATGTCAAAGCCCCAGCTATGCCCCCTCACCCACTGCTCAATGTGAAGCACCAGACAGGTAGATAGGGAAGCCCTTCCCCCAACACACACATCCATGACATTGAATTCCTGGGAAGTAATGAAACTAATCGCCCCAGGGCTGTAAAAACCCACCTTGTGAGCATACTTGGTAAGACCTGATGCCAACACAAGACTCAGAGAAGGCCAGACCCACCCCACCCCTACCCTCAAGGAATTTCAAAGAAGACCATCCACTGCTCCCAACCCTACCCCTTGGCAACCAGCAAGCAACAGACTGTTGTCTAGGTAGAAAGTCCCCCGTGGGGCAGCTCAGGAGAAACCCTGTAAAAGCCACCTTGAACTAACTAAGCATGTGCTGCCCGAGCCCATGTGATATCTGTGCCCATGCTGTGTTGCTGCCAAGTGCACGTGGTGCTCGAGCACATGTGTCGCCCAAATCTCCCCTCTTGTGATGCTAGAATGTGTACTGGGGCTCTCTCTCCACTCTGGAGAAGCCCACGCTCTCTCTTGAGATTTCTTTTTCTCTTTCTCTCTCTTTCCCCCTCCCCTCCCTCCTCAAAACTTCCAAATAAAAGTTGTTTTTACTTCACTGCTCATCTCCTCCTGAAATTGTTTTCTGTGAGGAAAAAAGGCAAGAACCCCAAAGGTCTGGGGAAGGTCTGGGACTGACTTTCCTTTCCTGCAAAAAGCGACGCTCACAGCAAACTCTTATCAGTCCTAGATTTCCCAGCCTTTTCCCCCAAGAGCAGAGGTGAAGAGAGGCTACTGCCTCTCTCTTCCCCACTTCACTTCAGTCATCCAGGGACCCCACCAGCATCAAACGCCTGCTACCACAAGCTTCTCTGATCCCAACGCCAAGCACAGAGCCAAAAGTAGCCCCCTGAGCACCACTGGTGTGACTTAAAATCCAAAAGATGAAGGGGAAAAATCCTTGTTATTATTGGAGGTGCTGAGTAGACTTTCAGTCTTGTGAAAGAATTCCCTGAAATATAGGCAGAAGAAAATGATTAGAGAATAGGCAGCTTGCAAAGAGTCAAAGACACAGAGTTGTCCTGACCTGTTCCTATAGCCTTTCATGGACATGCCCCCTGCCTGAGGAAGGTGTCTGCCGGATGTAGGCCTGGGAGTCAGGCCGGCTACTGCTGAAGTCGGTGGCCCCCATGGGCGGCTTATGTGAGGCAGGGAGGAGAGAGACGGTTGCTTTCTCCCAATCCGCCTGTTACCCCCGGACCAGCTGGGAAGACTAGGACTGGTAAAGTCTGCAGTGAGCCCTGCTCGGCATGGGCCAGAGTCCCCCCTCCACCCCCCCGCCCCACCAGGTGGCCGCCAAGTCACACCTGACATCCATTTGGTCTTCTCGGCACGGGAGTTGATCCCTGTCACCCAATTTCTCCAGGAGCCACAAACTCAAGTTGGAGAGAGGATTTGCTCTTTGCAAATTTTCCTTTTCTTTGCAGGAAAGGAAAGTCAGGATTTGGGAATCTTGTCTCACCTTGAAGAAAAGAAGTTCAAGAGTAGACAAGCGGTGAAGTAAAACAGATTTTATTTGGAGGGTTTTAGGAAAGGAAAGGAGGGAGAGAACGTGAGAGAGAGAAACGCACTCAGGAGAGAATGTGGGCTTCTCCAACGGCGGAGAGAGCCCTACACACACCCCAGCATTGGATATGAGAGTCCACATCTCAAGAGGGAAGATGCGGCCGCCACATGTGCTCGGTCACGTGGGCACAAGCAGCACATGGGCTCGGGCAGCACGTGCGTGCCCTTCCTCTGCTCAAAGTGGTGTTTATAGGGTTTTTCCAAGCCATCTCCACATGGGGCTTCTATCTAGATAAAAGTTCATGGCCAGGGCAGTTGCCAAAGTGGGTAGAGTCAGGAGAGGTGGATGGTCTTCTTTGAGATTCCTTTCCTGGCCTTCTGTTCCTGCTGCAACTTCTCTTGGGCAGGGTCTGGCCTTCTCTGGGCCTGTTGCTGGCCCCAGGTGAAAGTTTTATTGGGCCTTAGTTCCTGTGCCTACAAGGCAGGCCCTGGTGGCCTTAAGATGGTTTTGTTACATCCTAGGGAGTCCATTGCCCTGGGCCCTTCCCTGTCTACCTGCCTACATCACCGATCAGATAGGTGCTGCCTGCATCCTGCGGGTAAGGGTTCTGCTGAGTTGCTGTAAACCAGCATCTGGGCTTTGTGACCTGCATCCAGGCCTGGGAACAGAAATTTGCTGAGCCATCTTGGAGGCACAAACACAGGCCTTGTCTCCCCATTGTGGTTTTCTGAGAGATTTATGGCTTATATCAGCCAGCAGTCCCCATGCTGGCTCCCAGTATCCTGTTTGGGCCTGGGAACAAGGAATCAGATAAATAGTCTATTCTATTTTGGGGTTTTTTAAGTATATATATATAATGGGTTTTTTTTTGGGGGGGGTGGTTTGGTTTATTATTCGGGCCACACCCAGTGCTACTCAGGGCTTTTTCCTGGCTCTCTGCTCCAGATTGTTCCTGGCAGTACTTGGTGGACCACATACAGTTCCAAGGATCAAACCAGGATAAGGGACCAGGAGATAGCAACAGGTAAGGGGCTTGCCTGGCATACAGCTGACCTGTATTCAATGCCAGGTTCCTCATATAGGTCCCCCTAAGCCCTCAGGATTGAGTGTAGAGCCAGGAGTAAGTCCTGAGCACATACACACATAACATACACGCACGGGCGCACACACACACACACACACACACACACACACTCACTCACTCACACACACACACAACTCCACTGGGTCCAGGAAAAGGAGATAAGGTACTGGCCTGCATGCAGCCCACTCCAGCCATATGGGTACCCAGCTCTGCTAAGGTCACTACTGAGCACTGATGGGTGTGACCCAACACCTCACACCACCAAAAATTTTATTTATTTAATTTGTTTGTTTATCTTTGGTTTGGAGGCCCCACCTGGTGGTGCTCAGGGCTTACTTCTGTCTCTGCACTCAGGAATCACATCTGGTGACTTAGGTGACCATATAGGATGCTGGGGTCTGAACCTGGGTTGGCCACGTGCAAGACAAGCACCCTACCTGCTGTACTAATCACTGCAGCCCCCAGCCACCAAAAATTTTAAGACTGCATTCAGGTCTCTTGGCCTTATTGCTCATCTTCCTGGACTCTCTTCACTGTCTTTTTCTGGGGAAAATTACTCCTTGCTCTGCACTCAGGAATTACTCCTGGCTATGCTCAGGGGACCATATGGGGTGCCAGGAATTGAGCTTGGGTCAGGCATGTGCAAGGCAAACCCCTACCTGTTGTAATATCTCTCCAGGCCCTCTTTTCATTGTCTTATCTGTTCCCCAACTCGACCTTTAGATCCATAAAGCTAAAACTGGGGCTTTCATTTCTGGACCGAAAATGCAGCACGGGCCCAGACTCAGAATCAAGTTTCAATAAGCATTTGTTAAATGATGAGCAAAGAATGAATCAACAATCAATGAGTCCCAGTGAATTCCAGATCCCAGACAGCATCAGCTTGGCCTGAGTGCCCTTTTTTTACAAGTAATTTTTTAAAACTGCAAACCTCCTTGAGCTGGTGCTATATTAAAGTTAATTAATTATTTTATACTTCAACCAGGCAATCAAGCAGAACAAGGGAACAAAAAGCAATGGCAAGTGAGGGAAAATCAGCGGAGACACACTTCACTCACATTTCCTTTATGCAAATAAACTCTTGAACATGCCTATTGTTACAAAGAACTTCCACATACTTTATCTATGATACTTCAAACCAGAGAGATAAGTCAGGTGAGTGTTTTTATTAGCCACACTGTACCTTTTACACTTGGAAAAATTTGTAGTGCACAGGAGAAGTCTTCAAACAAAATAGTAAAGAATACAAAATACAAAATTTATATGGAATCTGAACTCAACTACATGAAAAAAAACTAGACAGAATGTTGGGGCCAGAGTGATAGTACAAGCAGATTGGGTCCTTGCCTTGCCAACCAGGGTTTGATCCTTAGTATCCCATATGATGCTCCAAGCAATGCCAGGAAGTGATTCCTGAGTGCAGAGCCAAGAATAACCCCTGTGCATCACTCAGTGTGACCACCCCACCCCCCAAAAAATAGATGGGGTAGAATATGAAAACACATCAGAATGCCTTTATCTTTTATAACTATTTATTAAATATTTGCCACATACTATACTGGTGTCCGCTTGAGCAAATTGATGAACAACGAACGGGATGACAGTGCTACAGTGCTATACATCATGCTAGGGATTCAGCAGTAATTAAACACACACACACACACACATACAGACACACACACACACAAGGTCTCTCATAGACATTGCATTTAGGTAGGGAAAAGGAAACAATCTAATATTGATACAACTTAGGTAGAACTGAACCAATGACAAGTGCCCCCAATAGGTGGTATATAGTGTTATAAGGCTAAGGACAATATACTGGGATCTTATATAGACTCAGGCAGCCCTTGAAGAAAAGATCTCTGAAGTATGAGGAGGAACTTAAGTAGTCAAAGAAAGTCAGAAATAAAGTACCAGACAGAAGAAACATCACAAGTTAGGGCTGGCGGTA